>NC_142462.1:83144536-83296051 GCF_049115385.1 Moschus berezovskii
ATGACCCAGAGGGAGGATAAAGGGAGGAGGGAGGTGGGAGGGGGGTTCAGGAGGGGGAACTTATGTAAACCCGGGGCGAATTCATGTCAATGTATGGCAAAACCAACCAATATAATATTGTAAAATAATTTGCCTCCAATAAAAAATAAATTAATTACCAAAAAAAAAAGAAACATGTATATTATCACATATGAAACGAATCGCCAGTCCAGGGTCAATGCATGATACAGGATGCTCCGGGCTGGTATGTTGGGATGGACCAGAGGGATGGGATTGAACGGGAGGTGAGAGGGGTGTTCAAGATGGGGAACAAATGTACACCCGGGGCAGATTCATGTCAATGCAAAAAAAAAAAAGAAAGCTTACTTTAATATAATAAATTTCCAATGAAGCTAAGAAAAAAAAAAGTTAATCCTAAGAGTTGTCATCATAAGGAAAGTTTAAAAATTATATCTATATGAGAATATGGATGTTAGCTGAATCTATTATGATAATCACTTCACAATATATGTTAATCAAACCTTCATGTTGTAAGCCTTATACAGTAATGTATGCCCATTAAAAAATTAAATAAACTTGAAGAAAAAAAATTAAAAAAAAAATGATATTGCCTTAAGGTAAAAAAAAAAAAGAAAAAGCAAAGGAACCAGAGATCAAATTGCCAATGTCCACTGGATCATCGAAAAAGCAAGAGAGTTCCAGAAAAACATTTCAGTTCAGTTCAGTTCAGTTCAGTCGCTCAGTCGTGTCCGACTCTCCGCGACCCCATGAATCACAGCACGCCAGGCCTCCCTGTCCATCACCAACTCCCGGAGTTCACTCAAACTCATGTCCATCGAGTCGGTGATGCCATCCAGCCATCTCATTCTCCGTCGTCCCCTTCTCCTCCCGCCCCCAACCTTTCCCAGCATCAGAGTCTTTTCCAGTGAGTCAACTCGTCGCATGAGGTGGCCAAAGTATTGCAGTTTCAGCTTTAGCATCAGTCCCTCCAATGAACATCCAGGATTGATCTCCTCTAGAATGGACTGGTTGGATCTCCTTGCAGTATAAGGGACTCTCAAGAGTCTTCTCCAACACCACAGTTCAAAAGCATCGATTCTTCGGCGATCAGCCTTCTTCACAGTCCAACTCTCACATCCATACATGACCACGGGAAAAACCATTGCCTTGACTAGACGGACCTTGGTTGGCAAAGTAATGTCTCTGCTTTTTAATATACTATCAAGGTTGGTCATAACTTTCCTTCCAAGGAGCAAGCGTCTTTTAATTTCATGGCTGCAATCAGCATCTGCAGTGATTTTGGAGCCCAAAAAAACGAAGTCTGACACTGTTTCCACTGTTTTTCCATCTATTTCCCATGAAGTGACGGGACCAGATGCCATGATCTTTGTTTTCTGAATGTTGAGCTTCAAGCCAACCTTTTCACTCTCCTCTTTCACTTTCATCAAGAGGCTTTTGAGTTCCTCTTCACTTTCTGCCATAAGGGTAGTGTCATCTGCATATCTGAGGTTATTGATATTTCTCCCGGCAATCTTGATTCCAGCTTGTGCTTCTTCCAGCCCAGCGTTCCTCATGATGTACTCTGCATATAAGTTAAATAAGCAAGGTGACAATATACAACCTTGACGTACACCTTTTCCTATTTGGAACCAGTCTGTTGTTCCATGTCCAGTTCTAACAGTTGCTTCCTGACCTGCATACAGGTTTCTCAAGAGGCAGGTCAGGTGGTCTGGGATTCCCATCTCTTTCAGAATGTTCCACAGTTTATTGTGATCGACACAGTCAAAGGCTTTGGCATAGTCAATAAAGCAGAAAATAGATGTTTTTCTGAAACTCTCTTGCTTTCTCCATGATCCAGCGGATGTTGGCAATTTGATCTCTGGTGCCTCTGCCTTTTCTAAAACCTGCTTGAACATCTGGGAGTTCACGGTTTATATACTGCTGAAGCCTGGCTTGGAGAATTTTGAGCATGACTTTACTAGCGTGTGAGATGAGTGCAATTGTGCGGTAGTTTGAGCATTCTTTGGCATTGCCTTTCTTTGGGATTGGAATGAAGACTGACCTCTTCCAGTCCTGTGGCCACTGCTGAGTTTTCCAAATCTGCTGGCATATTGAGTGCAGCACTTTCACAGCATCATCTTTCAAGACTTGAAATAGCTCAACTGGAATTCCATCACCTCCACTAGCTTGGTTCGTAGTGATGCTTTCTAAGGCCCACTTGACTTCACATTCCAAGATGTCTGGCTCTAGGTCAGTGATCACGTTATCGTGACTATCTTGGTCGTGAAGATCTTTTTTGTACAGTTCTTCTGTGTATTCCTGCCACCTCTTTTTAATATCTTCTGCTTCTGTTAGGTCCATACCATTTCTGTCCTTTATCGAGCCCATCTTTGCATGAAATGTTCCCTTGGAATCTCTAATTTTCTTGAAGAGCTCTCTTGTTTTTCCTATTCTGTTGTTTTCCTCTATTTCTTTGCATTGATCACTGAGGAAGGCTTTCTTATCTCTCCTTGCTATTCTTTGGAACTCTGCATTTAGATGCTTGTATCTTTCCTTTTCTCCTTTGCTTTCTGTTTTATTGACTATGCCAAAGCTTTTGTGTGGATTACAACAAACTGTGGAAAATTCTGAAAGAGATGGGAATACCAGACCACCCAACCTGCCTCCTGAGAAAGCTGTATGCAGGTCAAGAAGTAACAGAACTGGACATGGAACAACAGCCTGGTTTCAAATCAGGAAAGGAGTATGTCAAGGCTGTATATTGTCACACTGTTTATTTAACTTATATGTAGAGTACATCAAGCTGGAATCAAGATTTCCAGGAGAAATATCAATAACCTCACATATACAAATGACACCACATTATGGCAGAAGGCAAAGAAGAACTAAAGAGCCTCTTGCTGAAAGTGAAAGAGGAGAATGAAAAAGTTGGTTTAAAACTCAACCTTTATAAAACTAAGATCATGGTGAATAGATTGGGAAGCAATGGAAACAGTGAGAGAATTTATTGTGGGGGGCTCCAGATCACTGCAGATAATAACTGCAGCCATGGAATTAAAAGATGCTTGTTCCTTGGAAGAAAAGCTATGACCAACCTAGACAGCATATTAAAAAGCAGAGACATTACTTTGCCAACAAAGGTCTGTCTAGTCAAAGCTATGGTTTTTCCATTAATCATGTATCGATGTGAAATTTGGACTATAAAGAAAGCTGAGCTCAGAAGAATTGATGCTTTTGAACTGTGGTATTGGAGAAGACTCTTGAGAGTCCCTTGTACTGCAAGAAGATCCAACCAGTCCATCCTAAAGGAAATAAGTCCTGAATATTCATTGGAAGGACTGATGTTGAAGCTGAAACTCCAATACTTTGGCCATCTGATGTGAAGAACTGACTCAATGGAAAAGACCCTGATTTGGGGAAAGATTGTAGGTAGGAGGAGATGGGGACTACAGAGGATGAGATGGTTGGATGGCATCACTGACTCAATGGACATGAGTTTGAGCAAGCTATGGGAGTTGGTGATATATAGGGAAGCCTAGCATTGTGCAGTCCATGAGGTTGCAAAGAATTGGACATGACTGAGTGACGAACTGAACATTTTGCTGTAACCCAAAGACATTGCCAAAGTAGTCTCAAATAGAAGCATTATTTTCTCAGGTCATGTGGACACAGTGGGGGAAAGCAAGGGTAGGACAAGCTGAGAAAGTAGTATGCATATATAGTCTATGTAGTGTAAAATAGATAACTATTGGGAAGCTGCTATAATATAATACAGGGAGCCCAGCCTAGTGTTTTGTGACATCCTAGAGGGGTGGGATGGGATGGAAAGGGATTGGAGGCAGGAGGAGAAGGGGACGACAGTGAATGAGATGGCTGGATGGCATCACCGACTCAATGGACATGAGTTTGAGTGAACTCCAGGAGTTGGTGATGGGCAGGGAGGCCTGGAGTGCTGTGATTCATGGGGTCGCAAAGAGTTGGACACGACTGAGCAACTGAACTGAACTGAACTGAATGACTCATTTGCTTTGTTATGTGGCTGAAACCAGCACAACATTGTAAAGAAATTATTCTCCAATTAAAAAAAAAGAGCATTATTCTCTATTCTTGACAGATCTTGAAGCTTGGAGTGCTGCAGTCCATGAGGTCATAGAGTCAGATACGACTGAGTTACTGAACTGAACTGAACATAAACCACCCGGCTAGCCACATAGCCAATCTATGTTTCCCAGATACACCATAGTTAAATGAACCACTTAACTGAGGTCTGCACAAGGGAATATAGCCAGAGTGATATGTACCACTTCCACACCTAGACAAGAAATTCCTCTGTACATATTTCTTGTTTTATTGCCTCCTGCCACTGAATGCAAGTGACTGGCTTCTCCTAGAAAAAGTAGATGATGCCTCAGTTCATGGAGGAGATACCTAAGAACTTGACACACTTTCCTTGAACTGTTAACTGGAGTGATCAGTAAACCGCTGTTGTTTTTGAGACATTGTATTGGTTTTTGAGACACTGGGGTCTGTTTTATTCTGAAGCTTAGCTGAAATGAATACAAATGTATTGCATTTGAAATTTCTGTAACACAACATTTACACTACAATGATCCATGAGAGATAAATAAGCAGCATCCCTAGATTACACAGAGGAGCAGAACCTGATTTAGAATGAGAAGGCTGAGAAAGCTTTGCAGAAATATATCTTGAGACCAGAAGTTTGATGAGATAGAAAATTATTGGGAAAGGCATAGTGAGAGTAAGAAAGAGTCATATATGAAGAGAAGATTAAAGTACAGACTTTGTAAATTTTGTTTATTGCCATTTGGGTTCTTGGAAGCAGAGATATCAATTAGTTGGTCTTACTGAGATATATTGATATTAGTTCTATTAAAGGCTATTTTGTTAAAGGTATAACTCTAAGAAGGTTCTTTTGTCTATTGGATCAATGGAGGTCTTTATTTAATACATATAGGCTTTAATGATGTGAGAAAACATTAAGCAAAGCTTTAATTCAGCTACCCATGCCTTCTACACTACATTTTGAAGCAACTAAAAGTCCCTAGGCCAAGAAAAGAAAGGTTTCTTAGCATTACAGTAAGGGGTCTGCAGAGACTGTCAACAGAGAAGGGGAGGTAAAGGTATATTGACAAATTGTGATGACAAAGTAAATTGGATTTTCCCTCATTTTGTCAGAGGAGGAAGAGCACTTCCTTAGGAGTGTGAGAATAACAGCACAGACCAAATTCATCTTCTGTTACCTAAATGATTCTCCTTTGCATTTTATATAAATTTTAAAACTAACTAGTTAATTTCCAAAAAGGCAAAATAGGTAGACATTTTATTGGGATGACTGTAAAGCTACATATCAATTTATATAGAACTGACATCTTTATAGTACTGAACGTTGTAATCAGTAAACATCATAAATCCCTATATTTAGGCCTACTTTAATTTTTCTTCTTGATGGTATGCCACTTATTTTTGTATGAGTAGTAGCACTTGCAGTTCTATAATGCTGCTGTTGAAAAATTATCACATGGAGATATCGTATACATTTTATTAGATTTATTCCTAGAAATTTCCTGGCTTTTATCTATTATAAAGTGCTAACATTTTCCCTACCTAGTTAATAACTTTTAAAAATGTCATTTCTAGTTGTTTATTGTTGATGTAGGTGGGCAGTTGATTTTATATACTGATCTTATATTCAGTGACCATGCTAAATTTAATTAAGTCATTTGTTCATTCTTTGGATTTTCTCTAATCACAGTCATGTCGTCTTAATAATGGCAGATCTGTCTCTCATTCCTTTTCATGACTTACAACACTGTTAAGATCTTTAATACAATGTTTAATAGAAATGTCATAAGCATCATCCTCTTATTCCTAATCTCAAGCAGAAAGTTTCCAGTATTTCATTAATAATAATGTCTACCAAATATTTTCTTCAGTTCAGTTCAGTTCAGTCGTTCAGTCGTATCCGACTCTTGGTGACCCCATGAATCACAGCACGCCAGGCCTCCCTGTCCATCACCAACTTCAGAAGTTCACTCAAACTCATTTCCATTGAGTTGGTGATACCATCCAGCCATCTCTTTCTCTGTCGTCCCCTTCTCCTCTTGCCCCCAATCCCTCCCAGCATCAGAGTCTTTTCCAGTGAGTCAACTCGTCACATGAGGTGGCCAAAGTATTGGAGTTTCAGCTTTAGCATCAGTCCTTCCAGTGAACACCTAGGACTGATCTTTAGAATGGACTGGTTGAGTTTCCTTGCAGTCCAAGGGACTCTCAAGAGTCTTCTCCAACACCACAGTATACCATCTATTAGGTAAAGGAAATTACCTATATTCCTAGTTGAGTTTCTTCTACTACAGAGTGCTGAACTTTATCAAATATTATTTACACATGTAGCAATGTTATCATATGATGTTCCCCCTTTAGTACCTTAATTTCCTTAGTGAATGCATATATACCTTCTCTTACATAAATTAGCAGTTTTTTGCAATCAGATGTTACAGATATTTTAATTAGATACAAAACCCACTGAAACTCTTTGTATGGAAGATTTTAATCTTTGCTGGAAAATTCTATTTCTATGTACCTATAACTTTATAGAAGATAAAATTTTTTATAATACATATTTATATTTGCTTCAGAATCACATAGAACTATTTTAAACAAGTTTACACAATGCTCTCTCCAAGGTATGAGTTTCTTTCACAAACATTAATATTTTTGCTCATTTTCAAAATGTTTGCTTTCCAGATTCACCATCTTAAATGTATTACCAAAACTTTCCTGTCAAGTGTTAATAAATAAGCATCTCATAAATGCCTAGTGAACAAAAAGTGATAATTCCATTTTTGAGAATTTATACTTCAGGTCCCTTGACACATTTTTGGAATGTGTATGCTAAGTCATTGTAGTTTTATTTGTTACAGCAAAAGACTGGAGAAAGCTTATATATCAGAGTAGGCTACATTAGGCTGAAGTAACAGACACCATCAGGGTTTTAGTAGTTTAAAGCAGTAAAGTTTTACGTGGATTCTGCTTAAAAAATTTATCCATCTACTTATGGAACAGGAACTGTTTGGAAATGGTGAGGGCTGCAGTGATGGAAAAGAAAATGACAAAATATACCCCATGCTATAAAAATTCTGACCACATAAGTTCTAGGTTTTATTTATTTATTTATTTTTTGGTGTGGGGGTGGGAAGCAAGGCACTTGGCCAATTTTGGCCAATGTGAGAAGGAATTTGATTATGATTCTTTTCCATGGTAGGAAATTAAATATTGATGAACTATAATCAGACTGGCCAGTCTTCTTTTCAGATCAAAAATCTTTGGTTTCCTTTCTCAGATACTCACTGCTCCCCCTCTAATAGCAACTACTAGAACACCGCATCAATTTACTTCTTTGCTATTAAAGCCCTAGGTCTTCGTCATTCCAATTTACCACATGCAGATGGACACTCTCTACCAGAAACACAGTAGTGAAATAAGGACAGCAACTCTGCTATGAACACCTCCATTTAGATGGAGAAATATCGAGAAACATACAATAATTACTCATATTTAGCAAGGCCAATTCATGCTGTCCATTTACAGAAAAGAGCATTTGTCCTGAAACTGGGGAATAAGACTTTGATTTGTCTTCCTAAGAGCAGTCCCCATGCCACAGTTACCCATGATCCTTAAGTACACCCTCTGGGAGGCAATTCTTTTTCCATTATCTTCCTAGGCTACAACTGATGAAGATGTGTGACAACTTTTTAAGTGGTGAAAAGCTTTCTCAGCCCATTTTCTGCCCACAGAGTGTTAGAAACACAATAGTCTACTTCAGTTCAGGTTAGCATTTGTCTTGATAGGATAACGCTCTGAAATAATTTGTTGATCTCTTATTTATTTGATTTCAACCAGCATCATGTAAATACAAATAGCCAAACTTACAACTCTTCCTAAGACATGCCCCTCTATGTATATGTAACTGTGCATACCTTGAGCTATCAGAGTTTTAAAGAAAAGTACACTTAGTCTTTTTCTTTTCTATCTTTTCTTTCTTTCTTTTTTTAAAAATAAACTGTCTTTCTAACACACTGAACCTACTGCTAGCCACTTAATCTATTCCCAGCTCTTGTTTTATGGTCCATAGGTTTTATATGATCTTTGCCAGAAGGCTGATTTCACAGGCTTTTTCTCTTAATTTTGCCTTTTATTGTTAAAAATCAAGACACAATTTCCTCTTACAAACCACAAGACCTAACTTTCAAGACTATCTTCCTTTCCATTTTCCGTTTCAAACTGGCAATTTCTGCTCCGGGCTTTTTTCTTCTTCTTCTAGTTAACAGACAACCCACACTACTCATATTCTGTTTTCCAACCTTTTCACCAAACTATGAAGGATGTTAGTGACTTGTCAAGTTATTGCAGACTACCATTTTATCACTGTTTCTCCAAAACTTAATGTAGACCTCTATCCTTCCAACTTAAAAAAATTCTTGCAATTTATTTCCTAACCAGGATGATGACACACAGGTCTATGTTATGGTACTGCACAAATTCTGGTATCATTTTTCCTATCAATTCTGATCATCTAGGTAATGCTATGGTAACAAATGAAAAAATAGATGCTTTGTGCATTTTAGCAATTGTGTTTCTCATTCACACATAGCATTTAGCACAGGTCCTAACTATTATACTCACATGGAAGGAGTACATTTTTCTAGGTTGAAAAGGAATTGTACTGGTTCTCTTGTCTGGTTGAGAGAGAAGGGGAAGAAGACAGAATATGACAAAAAATATTCACTGTCCCTTAAAGTTTTTACCATAAGTGATACATCATTGTCACTCATATTTCACTGGTCAAAACAAGACATGTAGCTGGAAAGGAATAGAGAAATGTGATCTCAGAAGTCAGGAAATGGATATTGGAGTGAATAATGACACAGTCTACCACAAATATTCACCAGTGTGTGGGGGGGTGTAAATTAACTGTGTGAAATCCATATAAAGAATCACAAACTGTTGTTTTAAAAATAAGAATGATGACTTATTGTATGTATCAATACGGATAGACCTCCAAGACCAGTGTTTTTAAAAAGAAATTTAAGTTTTGAATAGCTTGTATAATATGCTAAATTCTGTGTGAAAGGGGAGAGGCATAAAGTCTGCAAGAATATCTAAGAGACTGGCCAGGGAGAGTAGACTATTCACTATATAGTACTTTTTATTCTCACATTTTGAACTACATAAATGTATTTCCTCTTTAGAAGTTCCGTTAGACAGATAGACTTTTAAGAGAAAAATTGTTTTGTTTTTAAGTTTAGAACAATCTGGTAGATAGCACATGACTGACAACTATATCACAGAAAGTGTCAAGTACTATAAAACTGCTGGCTTAGCGAAAGAAAATGTTCAATTTATGTCTAACTGTTAGTTATTTTTGTTCTTTACCCTAATATCCAGGTAACTTTTTAAATATAGAAATATAAAAGCCATACCCATGTCATTACTTAATATTCAGGGATTTTACTATTAAAGGTCCTGTTTTTATAAAAATAACCACACTGATAGTACCCCGAACTATTTTGTTCACTTTGGGTTTCCATGTTTTTGTTTCTGAACTATTTCTATGAATGATGTAAGGAATGCATTACAGGTATGTAGCTACAGCTGGAAACCTACATTAAATTCTTTTTTAAATCTCAGATAAACTAGTTCCAACACTGATAATGACATTTGCAATTTTTTACCTTATTTTGTTATGAAAGAAAACCTGTATTGTCAATAACTTACTGTTTTTTCATAGAATACTAATGTACCAGAAATTATAAGTTTCATTACTAGAAAGTCTGTGTCAAGCAATCTGAGACTGGTTTTCAAAATCTATTTTTAAACTTCCATATAGCAAAACTTCTAAACTCAATACATTGTTCTTAAATACATTCAATACACTTTGTTTTTTAAATTTCAGGAATTGTTTTCCAACACGAGATCCTGACCAAGGTACGTGACTAGTAAGTATTATACTGTTCTTTCTACAATGGTATTTGATGTTTTAACTTTTACTACTATGTAGAAACTTCAAAATCACCTGCTGGACATTTATCAAGTTTAGTGAAAACATTCTAAAACACACATTTTTGTACTGTATTTCAGATATTCCAACTGAAATAAATAATAGTTTTTTCTTATATTTTCGGTGCTGAGATTTTGAAAATTTCCCTAATCATGAGGGCTTCATGTTGTCATTAGCTCAATACTGTATATACGTAGACAAGTTTCATCATTAATTTTGTTTGTTTTTAGTCACTAAGTCATGTCTGACTCTTTGTGACCCCATGGAATGTAGCCTGCCAGGCTCCTCTGTCCATGAGATTTCCCAGGCAAGAATACTGGGGTAAGTTGCCACTTCCTTTCCCAGGAGATCTTCCCAACCCAGGGATTGAACCCACATCTGCTTGGCACCAGATTCTTTACCACTGAGCCACCTGGGAGTAGACTGCTAAAGAATCTTGTCAATTTAAAATTTAAACAGATTTCTTGTTACATGTACTACTTTAACCTCATCATATACCCAAGAAAGAGACTATTCTACATGTAGAATAGTCTATTCTGTAAACATGTAAACTATTACAGTTTACATGTAGAAATGAATCAACATTTCAGTCAAGGCTTGGTACATCACTGATGTTTACATTATTCATATCACATGTAATATGAGGGTGAATTTAGTTGTTAATGAAATCATGGATGAGATGATAGAAACTACAAAGCATTGTAGTGAAAGCTGCTCTTCTGTATAATAAGAAACCCAGTTTTTCCTTACAATAGCTCAGGAGCTACATTCGGCATAGGAAAATCTCATCTGTGGAATAAAGGAGGCTATAAAAGATTTTAATTTAATAAATTAAATACAAATAATATTCATCTCCCTTTCTAATAAATAAATAATAAATAAATACAAATAATATTCATCTCCCTTTCTAATACAAATAATATTCATCTCCCTTTCTAATAACTCTTAGTGTCTACTAATTGCACTGGTCCATGCACCCCTATGGGCTTCCCAGGTGGCACCAGTGGTAATGCAGGAGATATAAGACATGTGGTTTGACCCCTGGGTTGGGAAAATCCCATCGGGAAGGAAATGACAACCAGCTCCAGTATTCTTGCCTGGGAAATCCCATGGACAGAGGAGCCTGTTGAACTACAGTCAATGGGGTTGCAAAGAGTCAAATATGAGTTGTGACCGAACATGCACTCAGGCACACATTATCAACTTAAAGTAGAACAGAGAAGCTCTCATCACTAAAGATGGTGGCATGAAACAATGTTTTCATATGAAAACAATAACTCACCTGCAAACCATATCTGAGATTTCACTTGGAGTAAACTTCCTATACACAGAAATTAGGTCTCTTCTCACAGAGTATGTTTCAACTATAGCTAACCCTTGAACAAAACAGGTGTTAGGGATGACCACCCTCTGTAACTGTGACTCTGTATTTGCTAATTATGTAGTACTGTACTACTTACTATTGAAAAAAGCTGCATATAAGCGAACCCATATGGTTCAAAGCCACGTCACATCGTTCAAGGGAGAAGTGGCTGTATCTTGCCACAATACTAACCCCATCATATTATTTAGTTCAGCTTGCAGTGAATTTTATAAAAATGAAATCAGATTATAATTAATCTTCTATAAGCTTATTTTTCTGTTCAATATTATTTAAGATACATATATTTTTTACATATGGCTCTCATTTATTTTCAGTGCTTTAAAGTATACAATTGAGTGATTGTACTATAATTTATTAATAATCAACCTTATTTTTGATCACTTTTTTTTCTCCACTTTTTTTCTTTTCAGTTACAGCAATGCTGCTAAGCACGGTCTTTTCCATATGCACTAATACATGAGTGATTTTTCTCTATGGGTGATTGTAATTCTGCACATACACATTCCAGTTTACTAGCTTGTTCTTGTTTTTCAGGACTCCCATTAGCATGTTATGAGTGTGCATTACACTATATTGCCTAAGCACTTAGTATTTTCAGAGTTTAATTTTTGCTAACTTGGAGGATTTGAAATAAGATCTCATTGAGTGATGATATCTATCTAATTAATCAAGCTTCTTATATGCTAAAAAATTTAAAAGGCATTATCTAATACTGGAAAAAATGGTTGGCACTGTCAGAGAATACTGTATTTAAAAGTGAATTTACCAAAATAAATAATTAACCTTTTTTTTGTTTAAAGCAGTTTTTACTATTATGCACTTGCCTATTAGCTCAGATGGTAAAGAATTTGCCTGCGATGCAGGAGACCTGGGTTTGACCCCTGGGTCGGGAAGATCCTCTGAAGGTAATGGCAATCCACTCCAGTATTCATGCCTGGAGAATTCCAACAGAGAAGCCTGGTGGGTCCCAACCCATGGGGTCACAGAGTTGGACACGACTGAGAAACTAACACCTTCACTTTCCTATTACTGCGACACAATCCAGTGATGTTCTCAGGGGTGCCTGGGACTATTATTGGGCTCACCAGAAAGTTCACTGTGGTTTTTCCATAGGATGTGATGGGAAAGCCCCATAGAACTTTTGGGCCCATCCACAGATTGTTTATCCTTGTACTACATGGTCTCCAGCTACCTGAAACACTTCTTCCTCCTCTCTTGATAGCACCTACTCAGGCTTTTCCCTCTGTATCATATCCCTTGGCCCTAATAGTGCCAGTGCCTTCTTAGTGGCGGTTTCTAACAGGCAACCAACTGGGGAACAAAAGAACCAGTCTCACTTTAAAATATGGATAGATGGATGCAGGTATTTGCCTTGTAATACCTGCCTCCTCCTTCTAATTATTAAGTTCCTGGATTTCTGTTTATGGGTGAGTGTCAGTTCTCTTACACTCTAAGATAACTATTTTAGTTCCCTGGAGATGTCTCTCTCATCTTATTTCAGACTTTAAAATATCTCCTATAGATCTTAGTTATTAGTGACTCAACTCTGGAAGAATTTCTTAAAAGAATTAATGCATTAAAAAAAACTGTTTCATGACTAAAAAATACTATTTTGATTATATCTTAAGTGCTCCTTTTTCTTCAAAAAGCCAAAAACTATTTACTTTTACATTCTTGCTAAGGTATCAGTGAGCTTTCTTTTAGCATTTGTAATATGCCTGTTTTTATTTTTTGAAAAGGGCAAGTACTTAAACAGAAAATAAGTTTGTTTCATCTCTCCTAAATATGAAAGAGAAATCATTTCAGAGCGAGTTATTAAAGTGTTAGCAGTAAAATAGCAGAGAACTGGCCAGAGTTCTAAATACAGATATTCATCCTTATGCTACAGCTTTGCAACCCTAGCAAGTACTATAGAATGTACCAACAAAGGAAGTGACTATGTACTTAGAAATTGCTCTCATAGCCAGACACATTAGTACCTGATTTCCCCTGCATAAATTCATAATTAATTGTGTATATGTAAACATTATCCAGAATCCTCAAAGAACTCCATTTAGGAAGTAGATTATGCATGAAATTAGTTGAGGCATTAATCAATGCATCAATTCCCAAACATGCAAAAGTAGTTATCTTCCATGTTGCTCAATTCATTGTGAGTTTTCGATAACAATTTTTGAGTTCTACAGAGATTGATCTAATTTCAATTGCTAGGCCCACCTCTCATGGTAAATATTAGAAGCAACAAATTTTAATTTTACAGTAAGAAACATGTAACTAAAAGTAAGCTATTCTATGTAAAACAATATTTGGCATCATATCCTTATTTGAGTTACACTAATCCTCAATCATGCTGATCAAAATATAAATGCTTTAATTTCCCCTAAGAATATGAATGAAAACTCCTTAGGGGATTATGAAACACAGGGGCTAAACGAAGCTTTTCTGAAGCATGATGAATAATAAAAATGAGTAATATATAATACATTTGAAATTAAGGAAATTTAAGTGCACATTAATGTAATATCTTTTTAAAATCTTTCTCCAATATCTTTTAAAAATATTTCTTGTGGAAATGAAAATTTACTTCCAAAGGTGGTAAATTGAGAGGATTTTCAATCTGGATAAAAGATTATAAAGAGTTTCAATCTTCATACAAGAGTTGTTTTATACAAGCATTTCTTTCTTCACATCTACCAGACTGTAACATTTCCTAAAATATGGAATTTAAAATTGGAAAATAAACTCCTATAAGCCAAGTGATTTCTTTAGTTATATTTTGGGTTTAAAAGATAAAAGCTCTGTGTTAGCCCCCAAAAGATTGTCTTTTCTCATATTCTTCTTGGGCATATTATTGTAATTTGAAAAGAGATTCTGAAAATAGAGGCAATAAAACTGTTTCTGCTTGCACGCTGTGAAATTCTCCCCACAGGTTTTAAATTGAACTTGCTCAACAGGCAGGGAGAACCACCTTCTTTCTTCAAAGACATAAGAGGATTTGCTCAGTAAAAGGAAAAGGTCTAACAGCATTCTCTGAAAGGGACACGTTGAGTTAGTCTGTGATTGCCACTCCTATCAACTTTCCTCCTATCGTCAGAACACGCCAAGGAAGCCAAACTGTGCATGCGACATGTGGGAGTCAGTTAAAGCACAAGCTAACCTAACTATCTACAAAAAGACATCTCAAAAAGATAAGATGATTTGATTTATACATTGTGTGGTTTGAAAGTCCAAAATAACCATGGCTTAGCATATCAATAGATTCCACAGTCTGCTACAGGTAAAACTGGAAATAAATTCCTTTCTCCTTAATACATGGAAGCATAACTTTGACTCTAGGTTGAGGGGAGAGGGGGAGGTAATAGAAGGATAAGGAAATATCTTTTTCAAGTTTTCTATAATAATAATACACTCTTTCTAGTCAGTCCTTCAATAAAGGCAGAAGTGATTTTAATTGGAAATATATATTTTGAAATTCTACTGAGTTTCAAATCATAAGCCTTTTATATATTTGGTAAGCACTATGTAAAAATGCAGTATACCATTTCCATTTTTAGACTTTCTGATGTGGGGGTAACTAAAAAGATCAATTAGCTCAGACTGAGTGTTTGTTATAAACTGAATGCTTGTGTCTCCCTAAAATTCATATATTGAAACCTAATTCCCACTATGATGCTATTTTAAGGTGAACAGGTGATCTTACAAGAAGAGGCCCCACACACATAGGTCGATCACTTTCTGCCACATGAACACAAGACCTCAACAGTCTGCAATGATGAAGAGGGCCCTCACCATAACCTCGCCATACTGACAACCTGATCTGAATTCCAGTCCCTGAACTTTAAGAAGTAATTTCTAAGACCCCCCCAACACACACACACAAGTCTATGGTATTTTGTTAAAGGAGCCAGAACTGATTAAGATACTATTTGACCCTATCCAGAAACTCTTTGCTTGGACTCTGCAAGGTAAGAAGGTGTTAATGAACACATGAGGAGAGAAAGTCCCATTGAAGAATTTAGATAAATGATTAGACAGGAAAATCTGAATATGAGGCACCCCTAGAAAGGAGTGAGAAGTAGCATCACAATGCTTTGAACTACTCCAGAATATAAAACTAACCCTCAGGAAAGTGTTTTGAGTAGATAAAAACCAATAAAAAATGGAAGACACTCTTAAATCCCACATAGAAAGGCAGGTTGGTTCAGTCTTCAATGGAGCAAAGCATGTAGAACTCTGAGTTCGTCATCACAAGTGATGGGGGAACCGTTCTGCAGCTCAGTTGGCTTCTCCCCATCCATTCCTCTCAATCCAAGCAAAACATAGCCTTTCCTCAATATTAACTGTGCACACTGACAGCTTGCACCTCTAAAGCTTTTGTATTGTCTTTGATGATGAGATGTGCAGAGCCCTCTTCATACCTGACCTACAAGCAGACAGAGCTGCTCGTTCATACCTGTTTGCTACCCCACCATGGTTGCTATAATCATAGGGAACCTAACTTCTGCAATGACTATTTGGAAGATCCAGATGACATCACGTGAAAATGTTAATGCCCTGTAGAATTAATTTTCACCAACAATGGAGGAAATGGAAAGAAGCCAGATAAACTCTTTTCTTCTCCCCTAGCAGATTCATCACCCTTGTAACCAGCTGCACTTTCCAGTAAAATTGTCAACTCTGCAGTGCACTGCTTTCTCTGCCCTCTTTGCCTTTTATTCTCATATTTGTTTCTGTAAAATGGCACCCTACACACTCATTGAATAAAATTAGTATGTATGTCTTACCTCGTGCTCTTCTTTTTGGAAACCTGAATAATTGAAAAGTGGATTGTTGGGGAAAATAAAAAATAACCCCTTTTTTGCTGCTATTTCTCTCAACTATGTACAGATGAAAGAGATGAAATTACAAAACAGAGCAAGTAAGCAATTATGCAAACAGGGAGAGAAAGAAAGTAAAAATTGAAAACATTTCACCTAGTCATAAAACTCAACAGTTGAGGCAAGAATAAATATATTAGCTAAGCTGCTTTACTTTGGACCAGAGCTTCATAGCATAAGTTGGCAAACTTTAAAGTGAATTCACTAAGATTTTTTATAAAGGTAGTCTATGTTTCTAGGACTTATGTGCATTATATATGTTTTGAGAGTAACTGTCAAGTAATAGGATCTGGTGATGCCTTTCAATTATATTGCATAATCCTGGAAAAACTAATGAGAAAAGATATAAGCTTTAAAAGAAATAATTGAAAGAATAGTCTAAATTCTCTCAGACAGCATAGCCCAATGATATAACAATATTGGTGGGGATTATATGGGTACAGTGATTTTAAAAGCTATTTCTAACCTCTTCAAAATTAAAGCAGGCACTGTATACCCATGATGTGTTTACAAGTGAACCAGGAGGTCTAGACTGCTTACTATCTATACCCAAGTAGTCATGTCTGATATGGATTTCAGCTTCATTTTCTTCCCTTATCACTTTTTTTAAACAAAGTCCCTGATAGGTAGCTCAAAGCAGGCTAATATACTCTCTATGCCAAAATATAATGTAATTTTTGCCTGGAAAATACCAAAATTGAAAATAATAGTTGGGTGAAGTCACACACATTAAGAGGAAGCTGATTTCCATCAGGCAAGTAAAAGCCATGTAGGTAAAGGATAAGAAAATACAAACTGCCTTATGCAAATACAAGACCAACCTTCATGATCACCTTGCAAGTTGAAATATATCTCTGAGACTTCGTTCCAGCTTGATTGCATGCCAGTGACTAAGATATCCACGACAGAATTGAAGAAAAAAAACAATGTAATTGTTGTTTAGTTGGAAAACATCTGACACAGAGCTGTAACTGAGCACACGAGAAAGTCCAAGGGAAGAAAGAGCCACACAATAGCTAGAAATCATCTGCTCCTCTCACTATGGAGCAGTGGCAGAAGTACAACACAAATTGAAAAATGTGCAGCATGGAAGTCACTATTATTATCAGAAGTAGTGGCTGATGGCAGACCTCATTCTGTTACCAAAATAGATTCTGGAAGAGACTTGTAATAAAACAGAATAATATATAAATTTTTCAAAAAGAAATAGCCATGCTTTTTTTTAAAACTAGGTTGAGTTGAATCTATTCATAATAAATATTAAGAGCAAGAGTAAACAAAACCTTAACTTCTTTGTACTGCTATAAAAAGGTAAAAATTCAGAATGTTTTAAAATCCTTCGAGAAAACTATGTAAGAGCACCAGGAAAGTGTTACATCTCCTATTCCTAGAAGAATAGTGGTCCATGAGATTATTTATGAAGATGAGGAAAGTTAGCCTCACACAAATATGATGTGTTATTTAAGATTTATTACTTTTGAGTAAGCAAACTTTTCTCTAAAATGCAAGTTCCCCAACAGGATTAAATGCATGATAGTTATTAAAAATTCATGTGAATTCACTGAATTAAATGCTTTCTATAAGGCCAGAGTTTCCATCAAGAATACAAGGAACTTAGACTTAGCTAGCCAGGAGGAAGTATGTGCCAGGCTGGCTAACCACACTGGGGAAATTGCTAGGATTTTGGAAGCCACGTGGGGATACAAATGGAAAAATAACATTGGGTCCTTCAAAATGTTGTACATGTTTGACTTTTCCTACTTTTATTTTTCCCTACCAGTAGCAACGTCAAGCTCCCTCTAAAAAAAACCATCACTAAAAAGACTGTAAGTGAATCAGAAATTTTATGCCATTTAAGAACTAACCAAGATACAGCAGAATAGGTATAGAGCAATGACCTCAAATGAATGCTATTTTTTTTTGTTTCACCCCATTATTCTCCTTTCTTCTGTTTTCTATTTTCTATCTCACTTTTCCCATTTTACTCAGATTTTTCCCCAAAACCCAGCAGCTCTGACATCACCTTGGGAGCTTGTTAGAAATTCAAAATCTTTAGTCTCTCCTCAGATACTAAATTCTGCTAAATTTACAATATTCCCCAGATAATTCATAAAATCCTTCTCAAATGTTATTTATAAATTTAAACCTTTTCTCCATTATTTTATTTTTCTCCCATCTATTTTTCTTGAATATCTGTATCACATTCTTTATGTGATGTGCTTTTGCTCTCTTTCCATTATATCTTGATATTTCTTCATTAAGTCTCTAATATTGCTTTCCCAACTTCGGTCATGAAACTCCTGTCAAAATGGCCTTCTACTTTATGTGCTGGTATTAGAGCTAGATAAAAAGTTATCATCTCAATGACCCTTTCTCAATGAAATCAGTGATAACTCACTTTTGCAGCTCTCATATCAGAGTTTCCACAAATCTTGCACTGCTACATTTTTTCTTATTAAATTTTAAATTATTGGAGGGACTTAAATGAAGTTCCTAAAGGTCAACATGCTCTTAATAAATCCTACCCAAATCTTGACTGAAACACACCCTTTAACAAGTTTCAAAGGAAGCTGGTGAGCTGCCCTGGCTTATGAACACCCTACTCAAAAAGAGACACCACCTGCTGAAGTTTTTAAAGAAAGCCCATCCACTTCCACGGTCCATGCAAAGTGGCCCTTCCTTAGCCGTGATATCAAATATCTGACTAACTGCCTAAGTGAAATCTCCAGAGGATATTGTTTTTCTGTCTCCTGAAAGACCAACCAAACTAACCTCATTATATTACATTGCTGCACATATCAGTCACTGCCAAAAACTCAAGCCTCCCACAAAGGTGATCACGATCTAGATATAAAACAGAGCATATGTCTGTTTATCTATCATCAGCACCATTTTCCACCTGGCTGTGATTCCCCAACCACCATTTCCTTTGTAATTCATGTTCTGATACGAGTATAATTTAGTCATCTATCTCTTCTCTGAAAGCTACTCATATTGTTTACTCTAATCAAAACCTTGCTGTAACCCAAAGACCTTGCTAAAACAAGATGGCAGAGTAAAAGGACGTGCACTCATCTTCTCCTGCAAGAACTCCAAAATTACAACTCGCTGCTGAACAACCATGGACAGGAGAATGTTGGATCATACCAAAAAAAGATATCCCACATCCAAGGGCAAAGGAGAAGCCCTAGCAAGATAGTAAGAGGGGCAAAATTGCATTTAGAATCAAACCCCATACCTGCCAGAGATGCTGGGAGGGCTCAAACAAAACCTTCTGTGCACAAGGAGACCCCACAAAGACTGAGTCAGACATGACTTTGAGTGTTTGAGTGTCTCCTGAAGAAGTATGGGTCAGCAGTGGCCTGCCACAGGGGCAAGGGCTCTGGGTGCAGCAGACCTAAGTGTGGCATAAGCCTTATTGTAGGAGGTCACCATTAACCCCACCGTAGAGCTGCCAGAACTTACACAGGACTAGGGAAACAGACTCTTGGAGGGCACAAACAAAACCTTGTGCACATCAGGACCCAGGAAAAAAGTGCAATGACCACACAAGAAACTAACCCAGACTTGCCCATGAGTGTCCAGGAGGCTCTAGTAGAGGTGTGGGTTGGCGGTAGGCTATTGCAGGGTTGGAGGCACTGAGTAAGGTCTCCAGGTTAAACGAGGGGGAGGAAATACCGCCCTGCCTATCAACAGAAAATTGGATTTAAGATTTACTGAGCATGGCCCTGCCCATCAGAACAAGACCCAGTTTCCTCCACAATCAGTCTCTCCCATCAGGAACTTTCCATAAGCCTCTTACCCATCAGAGGGCAGACAGAATGAAAACTACAATCACAGAAAACTGATCACATGGACCACAGCCTTGTCTAACTCAATGAAACTATGAGCCATGCCACGTAGGGCCACCCAAGACAGATGGGTCATGGTGGAGAGTTCTGACAAAACGTGGTCCACTGGAGAAGGGAAGGGTAAACCACTTCAGTATTTTTGCCTTGAGAATCCCATGAACAATATGAAAAGGCAAAAAGAAGGGCAGTGAAAGATGAACTCCCCAGGTTGGTAAGTGCCCAAAATGCTACTGGAGACGAGTGAAGAAATAACTTCAGAAAGAATGAAGAGATGGAGCCAAAGCAAAAACAATGCCCAGTTATGGATGTGACTGGTGATGGAAGTAGTTACCGATGCTGTAAAGAACAATATTGTGTAGCAACACGGAATGTTAGGTCCATGCTGCTGCTAAGTCACTTCAGTCATGTCCGAGTCTGTGTGACCCCATAGACAGCGGCCTACCAGGCTCCCCTGTCCCTGGGATTCTCCAGGCAAGAAGACTGGAGAATCGAGGTAAATTGGAAGTGGTCAAACAGGAGATGGCAAGAGTGAACGTTGACATTTTAGGAATCAGTGAACAAAAATGGACTGAAATGGGTGAATTTAACCCACATGACCATTATTCTACCACTGTGGCCTAGAATCACTTAGAAGAAATGGAGTAGCCCTCATAGTCAACAAAAGAGTCCAAAATGCAGTACTTGGGTGCAATCTCAAAAATGACAGAATGATCTCTGTTCGTATCCAAGGCAAACCATTCAGTATCACAGTACTCTAAGTCTATGCCCTGACCAGTAATGTAGAAGAAGCAGAAGTTAAATGGTTCCATGAAGACCTACAAGACTTTCCAGAACTAACACCCAAAAAAGAGATCCTTTTCATTACAGGGAACTGGAATGCAAAAGTAGGAAGTCAAGAGATACCTGGAGTAACAGGCAAATTTGGCCTTGGAGTACAAAATGAAGCAGGGCAAAGGCTAACAGAGTTTTGCCAAGAGAATGCTCTGCTCATAGAAAATACCCTCCTCAAACAATACAAGAGAAGACTCTACACATGAACATCATCAGAAGATCAACACTGAAATCAGATTGATTATCTTCTTTGCAGTCAAAGATAGAGAAGCTCTATACAGTCAGCAAAAACAAGACTGGGAGTTGACTGTGGCTCAGATCATGAACTCCTTATTGACAAATTCAGACTGAAACTGAAGAAAGTAGGGAAAACCACAAGACCATTCAGGTATGACATAAATCAAATCCTTTATGATTATACAGTGGAAGTGACAAATAGATTCAAGGGACTAGATCTGATAGACAGCGTGCCTGAAGAACTATGGATGGAGGTTCATGACATTGTGCAGGAAGCAATGATCAAGACCATCCCCAAGAAAAAGAAATGTAAAAAGGCAAAATGGTTGTCTGAGGAGGCCTTACAAATAGCTGAGAAAAGAAGAAAAGCTAAAGGCAAAGGAGAAAAGGAAAGATGTACTCACTTGAATGCAGAGCTCCAAAGAATAGCAAGGAGAGATATGAAAGCATTCTTCAGTGATAAATGCAAAGAAATCGAGGAAAACATTTCTATGCATTGAAAGACTAGAGATCTCTTCAAGAAAATTAGAGATACCAAGGGATCATTTCATGCAAAGATGGGACAATAAAGGAAAAGAAAAAGTAGGGACCTAACAGAAGCAGAAGATATTAAGAAGACAGAAAGAATACACAGAACTATACAAAAAAGATTTTCACAATCCAGATAATCACAATGGTGTAATCACTCATCTTGTGCCAGACATCCTAGAATGTGAAATCAAGTGGGCCTTAGGAAGCATCATTAAAAGCAAAGCTAGTAGAGATGATGGAATTCCAGTTGAGCTGTTTCCAATCCTAAAAGATGATGCTGTGAAAGTGCTGCACTCAACATGCCAGCAAATTTGGAAAACTCAGCTGTGGCCACAGGACTGGAAAAGGTCAGGTTTCATTCCAATCCCAAAGAAAGGCAATGCCAAAGAATGTTCAAACTACTGCACAATTGCATTCCTCTCACATGCTAGCAAATTAATGCTAAATTCTCCAAGCTAGGCTTCAATAGTACGTGAAACATGAACTTCCAGTTGCTCAAGCTGGGTTTAGAAAAGGTGGAGGATCCAGAGATTAACTTGCCAACATTTGTTGGATCACTGAAAAAGCAAGAGAGTTTCAGAAAAACATCTACTTCTGCTATACTGACTACGCCAAAGCTTTTGATTCTGTGGATCACAACAAACTGTGGAAAATTCATGTGGATCACAAGAAACTGTTGAAAATTCTTAAAGAGATGGGAATACCAGACCACCTCACGTGCCTCGTGAGAAATCTGTATGCAGGTCAAGAAGTAACAGTTAGAACTGGACATGGAACAACAGACTGGTTCCAAATCAGGAAAGCAGTATGTCAAGGCTGTACATTGTCACCCTGCTTATTTAACTTATATGAGGAGTACATCATGCAATTGAGGACGGGATGAAGCACAAGCTGGAATTAAGATTTCTTGGAGAAATACCAAGAATCTCAGATATGCAGATGACACCACCCTTATGGCAGAAAATGAAGAAGAACTAACATGCCTCTTGATGAAAATGAAAGAGGAGAGTAAAAAGGTGGTTTAAAACTCAACATCCAGAAAAACTAAGATCATGGCATCTGGTCCCATCACTTCATGACAAATAGGTGAAGAAACAATGAAAACAGTGAGAGAATTTATTTTTTTTGGCTCCAAAGTCACTGCAGATGGTGACTCAGCCATGAAATTAAAAGACCCTTGCTCCTTGGAAGAAAAACTATGACAAACCTAGACAGCATATTAAAAAGCAGAGACATTATTTTGCCAACAAAGGTCTGTCTAATCAAAGCTATGGTTTTTCCATTAGTCATGTATGGATGTGAGAATTGGACTATAAACAAAACTGAGCACCGAATAATTTATGTTTTTGAACTGGTGCTGGAGAAGACTCTTGAGAGTCCCTTGGACAGCAAGGAGATCCAACCAGTCCATTGTAAAGGAAATCAGTCTTGAATATTCACTGGTGGAACTGATGCTGAACCTGAAACTCCAATACTTTGACCAACTGATGCAAAGAACTGACTCATTGGAAAAGACCCTCATTTGGGGAAAGATTGAAGGAAGGAGGAGAAGGGGATGACAGAGGATGAGATAGTTGGATGGTGTCACCAACTCAATAGACATGAGTTTGAGCAAGCTCCAGGAGTTGGTGATGGACAGGGAAGCCTGGTATGCTGCAGTCCATGGTGTCGCAAAGAGTTGGACACGACCGAGTGACTGAACTGAACTGAAAACCTTGTAATAACCCAAAGACATTGCTAAAACAGTTCAAACAGAAGTATTCTTCTTAAGGATGTGTGGACACAGTGGGGGAAGGAAAGGTTAGGACAGTCTGTGAAAGCAGCATTAACACATACAGTCTATCATGTGTAAAATAGATAACTAGTGGGAAGCTGCTATAATATAATACAGGGGGCCCAGCCTAGTGTTTTGTGACATCCTGGAGGGGTGGGATGGGATGGTGGAGGGAGACTTAAGAAGGAGGGGATTTATATTTATATTTATATAATTATGATTCATTTGTTTAGCTGTATAGCAGAAACCAGCACAATATTGTAAAGAAATTATTCTCCGATTAAAAAAAAAAAGCATTCTTCATTCTTCTCTATTCTTGACAGATGTCAGAGTGAGTGGATTAGTTGCCCTTTTTACACTCACAGTTGATGTTTCTTGTATATTTCCTCAAAAATACTATTCTACTGAAGCTCTTTCAGATTGAGCCATCATTTGTATTTATTTGTTGAATATTTTACTCGTCCTCTCCATGAATGCACTAAAATTTCATGGAAATATCAACACCCACACATGTTATTTTATAGTACCTCTGCCTTCACTTCTTTAAATTTAGATATTTAGCTAAGAAGATTTCCAAGCAAAGTGTTGAAATATGTCGGTCATATGGAAATATTTCAGCTCATCAAAATTACCGTGCTATCTCTAAAATCTCTGATCACCTCTTCCTATGCCTCCAGTTAATAGACTCTAGGAACAATACTTTGATCTATCATGGCCAAGGAGAAAACCAGATCTTTCCTTTTTTCATCCAATAATAATGTGTCCCTATTTGCGGCATCAGTGATGACTATGTGAATAGTTGGAACTCCCAGTCCTATCCAGCAGTAATGAGAATGTTGCCTTGGGTTTCAGTAAGAGCCAAATGGTGAAAGCATATTCTATATTCACCTGCCAGTGATGAGATAACACCCCTCATCCCTGGCAGGAACAGTACCAGAGAAAAACAACTACATAGGATTAAATAAGATTCAGAGTCTCATAAAAATATATGCCAAATGTGCAAGTTCCAATTTTAAAAAATCTATCACTCATCATATCAAGAACTACAAAGATCTCAAAGAACCACAAATATCTCAGTAGAAGACAACAAAGTTGACAGACATGTTGGAATTATTTGACAAAGACATTAAGCTGACATCATGTTTAACAATTACCTGTTCACATGCTTAAATCAAACGGCAAAATATAATGACTCAGCAAAAATACAAAAAATATAATCCACCACCCAAAAAAAAAATGTAAAGAAGAGGCAAAAATTTTTAGGATTGAAAAAAAAGAAAAAAACGTAGATATTTAACTAAGCATATTTCCAAACAGTGTTGAAGCATAATATTGGCCTTATTTCTCCTTGAGCGTTTAGTAAAATGCAACAAGAAACAGATAAATTAAGAGACAGATATTTAAACATAAAGGAACCAAGGCATGATAATTTTGGAAACCCTAATCTTTCACAAATGGCAAAAGATGCTGAAATTAAGAGATTTACTGTCAAAGTATCCTATAGAGAAAAATCTGAGATTTGGGCTTTATAGGTTTTTTTCTAATACTTTCAAAGGGTCAAAAGTTCACAGTATGCAAGTAGAGAAGGCTGTTTAAAGAAATTAGGGATTAAATAAGGATTTACTAAATAGTTCATAGAACTATATTATCTTATACTAATCTATAATGGAAAAGAATTGGAAAAAATACGTATTTTACCAGAAACTAATACAATACTGTAAAATCAACTATATTTCAATTAAAAAAAAGAAATTAAAGGTTGACTTAATTCCTTCTGCTATGTCAGTAAAAGTAAAAAATAGAGATTGTTTCAAGAAAAACCTGTGCACAATGATAATGGAATAAAGCCCTTGGGCATATGTGGGAGATCTACAAGTTGCTTCAGAATGTTTTAAGAGTAGAAACTCTACCAGTTTGGCTTGAAAGAGAAGGATGGAAAATGATAGTTGGCTATTGAACCTGCAATATTTTATAAGCAGGATAATAGCTTGAAAACACTATTCGGCTATAGACGTATTCTACTATCCATGAAAAGGGACAAATGACTCAGAAGATGAAGTCAAAAGCCCATGACAGAGTTGTGATTTCAAAGAGTGAATCTGAACCTCATAAGATTATTCCCAGGCCCTGATGACAAAAAGTGTTTGCCCAACTACATCTGAAAATTCCTTGGGGCCAGTAACTGTTTTTCCTTTATTTTTCCTCTTTTTGAATGTGAATATCTATAACTACTATCCTATGCCTCTCTCACTATATTTTTGAACAGAGAATTTGATTTTTGAGTTTCAAAGGTTCACAGGTGAATTGTGCTTCCCTGGTGGTTCAGATGGTAAAGAATCTGCCTGCAAAGAGGGAGACCTGGGTTCAGTCTCTGGGTTGGGAAGATCCCCTGGAGAAGGGAATGGCTACCCACTCCAGAATTTTGGCCTGGAGAATTCCATGAACTGTATAGTCCATGGGGTTGCAAAGAGTTAAACACGACTGAGCAGCTTTCACTTTCAGGATGGATTATACCCAGAGACTCACTCTATCCTTATATTTATTATTTAAATAATGAGATTTGGGACTCTTCGGATTCTATTATTTAGATGATAAAGATTTTGAAATTGAGTTGATGCTGTAGTAACTTGAGATTTAGGAAAATATTTGAATGGGATGAAGACATTTTGTGTGTGATAGGGTGGTAAATCTTTGGGGGCTATAATGTAATAGAATAATGCCCCTTGCCAAAGATGTCTACATCCAGAACTTGTGGATATGTTTGGTTAAATGAAAAAAAAAAAAAGAAATTAACACAGCAGATAGAATTAGGATTACTAATTACCTGGCTTTAAGCTAGATGGGCTCAATGTAATCACAGGTTTCTTTAAATATATAAGACAAATGCACAAGCATCAGTGACAGAGAGATACAACTGAAGATTTGTCCAGACGTTATTGGCTTTGAAAATGGAAGGGAGCTACAATTCAAGAATACAGGAAATGTCTATAAGCTTGAAAAGAAAAGGAAAAAAATTTCCCCTAGAGCCTCTAGAAAGGAATACAGCCTTGCCAATACAGTGACATTCAACTAGAGAGACCAATACAAATATAAGATAACAAAGTTATATTCCTTTAGGCCTCTACAGTTGTGGTAATTTGCTATAACAGCCATAAAGAAAATAAAGATTTCAATATGAACATGACAATTTGTTAGAACTATGTCACAAAGGTTTTAAAGCAGCTGTCATAAAGAAGCTCCAAAATCAATTATGCACATGCTTGAGAATGATGAAAGAATTAAAAGCCTCAGCAAAGAAAGTTTTAGGAAAGAAAAAGTAGAGACAAATGGAAATTTTAGAAGATTAAAGTGTAATACTACATAAGATGCTCAGTGGACAGACTCTGAAGCAGAGTGGAGGAGATAGAGGAAAAAATTTGAAATTGAAAGATTAAAAAATAGAAGTTCTTCAATTTAAACAGAGAATTAGACTTGAAAAAAAGTACAGTGACATGGAGATTTATAATAAAAGTTCTAACATTTATGTCATTGAAGACGACAACAGAGGGGAGAAATGAAAAAGTATGAAAGAAATAATGACTAAAAACTTTTCAAATATGGCAGGAAATAAAAAACTACAACTTAAAGGAGCTAACAAGCCATAAATGAGATAAATCAATGCAAAGACACAAAATATTAAAATTTTGCCAGCTGAATATAAAATGTTACAAGGCACCAGAGAGAAAAGAAACCATATCTACAGGGAAAAGAAAATTCATTAGCAGTGGATTTTACATGAAAACTATGAAAATAAAAAGGAATGGCATCATGTTTTGCCAATAATGAAAGAAAAGATCCATTAACCAAAAATCTTAGTTCCAATAAAATTACCCTATAGAAAGGAAAGAGAAATTAAGGCATTCTAGAATTAAAGATCACTAAGAGATTTTTCACTAGCAGACTTACCCTAAAAGAACAGCTAAAGGACATTTCATAAACAAAAAGAAAATGATAAAAGAAGGAACTTTAGAACATCACAAAGAAACAAGATGGCAAGTAAAAATATGGTAAATACAATAGACTCTCCTCTATTTTCTAAATTGCTTTAAAATTAAAGCAAAATTATAAAACACTCTGAAGTGGCTCTAAATGTACCACTTCTAAATGTAGATAAAAGGTTATAACAATTTATTATAAATGTAGGAGGATAAAAATGTTAATGTGAATAACTTTTTCTACACTTCACTTTTACTAGCAAAATGAATACAAAAATGAGGCAAGTTATGGATAGAAAATATTTTTAACTAAGTAAAAATACAAATTATTTTCATAATTTGTGAGTTGTAACTTAAGCAATGCTTAGAGAAGGTTAATAGCTCTAAATACATATATTGAAAGAACTAATAACACAAGTTTTTACCATATAAAACTAGAAAAACTAATAACACAAGCTCTAAAACTAATAACTCAAGCTTTTACCATATAAAACTAGAAAACAGAAAATAAACCTGAAGCCTACACAAGAAAAATTAAACAAAAATTAGAACAGAAAACAATGAAAACAATAGAGAATAACAACTAAACAAAAAGATGATTCCTGGAGAAGTGCAGGGGAGAATACATTCATAAATGTCTAACCAGAAGCAGAACAGATTAAGAAGTGGTGGTAAGAACATACAGAAGAACTATATAAAAAGGTCTTAATGAACCGGATAACCACAGTGGTGACGTCACTCACCTAGCACCAGACATCTTAAAATGTGAAGCCACATGGGCCTTAGCAAGCATTAGTATGAACAAAGCTAGTAGAAGTGATGGAATTCCACTGAGCTATTTCAGATCCTAAAAGATGATGCTGTTAAAGTGCTTCACTCAATATGCCAGCATATATGGAAAACTCGGCAGTGGCCACAGGACTGGAAAAGGTGAGGTTTCATTCCAACCCCAAAGAAAGACAATGCCAAAGAATGTTCAGACTACCATACAGTCACGCTCATTTCACATGCAAGCAAGGTAATGCTGAAAATCTTTCAAGCTAGGCTTCAAAAAGTTCATGAACCAAGAATTTCCAGACATACAAGCTGGATTTAGAAAAGACAGAAGAACCAGAGATCAAATTACCAGTATTTGTTGGATCATAGGAAAAGCAAGAGAATTAAAAAAAAAAAATCTACTTCTGCTTCATTGACTATGATAAAGCCTTTGACTGTGTGGATCACAACAAACTGGAAAATTCCTTAAAGAGATAGGAATACCAGACCACCTTACCTATCTTCTGAGAAACCTGTATGCAAGACTAGAAGCAACAGTTACAAATGGACATGGAACAAGAGAGATTCAAAATTGAGAAAGAAGGACCTCAAGGCTGTATATTGTGTCACCTTGCTTAATTAATGTCTATGCGGAGTACAATTGTAGATGATACCACTATAATGGCACAAAGCCAAGAGGAACAAAAGAACCTCTTGATGAGGGTGAAAGAGGAGAGTGACAAATCTTGCTTACAACAACATTCAAAAAACTAAGATAATGCCATCTGGTCCCTTCACCTCAGGGCAAACAGATGGGGGGAAAAGTGGAAACAGTGGCAGATTTCATTTTCTTGGGCTCCAAAATCACTGTAGACAGAGACTGCAGTCATGAAATTAAAAGACGCTTGTTCCTTGGTGGGATTCCTTGGTAGGTCAGATGGTAAAGAATCTGCCTACAATGCAGGAGACCTGGGTTCAGTCCCTGGGTTGGGAAGATACCCTGGAGAAGGAATGGCAACCCACTCCAGTATTCTTGCCTGGAGAATTCCATGGACAGACCATGGGGTTGCAAAGAGTCAGACACAACCATTCCTTGGAAGAAAAGCTATGACAAACCTACATAACATATGGAAAAAGCAGAAACATCCCTTTGCCAACAAAGGTCCACATAGTCAAATTAGTCATGTACATATGTGACAGTTGGACCATAAAGAAGGATGAATGCCAAATAATCAATGCTTTTGAATTGTGGTACTAAAAAAGGATCTTGAGAGTCTCTTGGAGATCAAGGAGATCATACCAATAAAGGAAATCAAGAAAAAAATAAGACTCAAATAAATCAGAAATGAAAGAGAAGGTACAACTGATATCACAGAAATACAAAGAATCATGAGACAATTATACACCAACAAATTGAACAACCTAGAAGGAATGGATAAATTCCTAGAAATATACAACCTACCAAGACTGAATCATGAAGAAATCAAAAATCCAATACAGTGATTCCCAGTAAGGAATTGAATCAGCAATTTTAAAAAAACTCCAACAAAAGCCCAGGACACAATGTCTTCGCTGGTGAATTATACCAGGCATGTGAAAGAGAATTAACACCAGTCCTTCTCATATACTTTCAAAAAAAAGACGAGGGGGGAATGTTTCTGAACTTATTATATACAAATATAAATTGCAAAAGTATAGAAATTTTAGAAGAAAACAGGAGAAATCTATGTGACCTTGGTAAAAGCGTTTTTAGATACAACACCAAAAACACAATCCGTGAATGAAAATATTGATAGTTTGGACTTTATAAAATTTAAAATCTCTGTGAAAAATCATTGACAAGAGAATGTAAAGATAAGCCACAGACTGGGAGAAAATTTTTCACAATACATGTGTGATAATGAATTTGTATCTAAAATATACCAAGGACACTTAAAGCAGCCCATTTTAAAAAATAGGCAAAAGATAAGAACACAGACATGTCACCAAAGAATATATAGAAATAATAAACATATGAAAATATACATAATATCATTTGTCAAAGCTAAGTGTCAAAGTATTGATGCTTTTGAACTGTGGTGTTGGGGAAGACTCTTGAGCGTCCCTTGGACTGTAAGGAGATCAAAGCAGTCAATCCTAAAGGAAATCAGTCCTGAATATTCACTGGAAGGACTGATGCTAAAGCTGAAGCTCCAATACTTTGGCCACCTGATGTGAAGAACTAACTCATTGGAAAAGACCCCGATGCTGGGAAAGATTGAAGGCAGGAGGAGAAGGGGATGACAGAGGATGAGATAGTTGAATCGCATCACCAACTCAATGGACATGAGTTTGAGCAAGCTCTGAGAGTTGGTGATGGACAGGGAAGCCTGGCATGCTGCAGTCACAAAGAGTTGGACACGACTAAATGGCTGAACTGATCATTTGTCATTAGGAAAAGGCTGCATAAAAATACCATAAAATCCCACAACATGCCTACTAGAATATCCAAAATCCCCAACCTAACAATAACAATAGATGTTAACTCTCAGTTCTAGGTGAGAGTGAAAAATGTTCTGTCACTTAGAAAGACAGTTTGGCAGTTCTTACAAAAGTAAATGTAGTCTTACCATATGATCTAGCATACACATTCCAAGGTATATACCCATATGACTTGAAAACTTACCTTCAGTCAAAAACCTGCACATGAACACTTACAGCACCTTTACTCATAATCACCAAAAATAGGAAACAATGTAGTAAACAGATATATGAAATGTTGCATATTTATAAAATGTAATACTATTCAGCAATAAGAAGGCATGAGCTCTCAAGCCATATAAAGACACATGAATCTTCATTATTTATTGAAAAGTGAAGTAAGGCTACATACTACATGATTTCATTTATATGGTATTTGCAAAAAGTAATTATAGAGATAGTAAATAGATTGTAGCCAGGCTCCTCTGTCCATGAGGATTCTCCAGGAAAGAATACTAGAGTGGGTTGCCATGCTTTTCTCCAGGGGTTCTTCCCAACCCAGGGATAGAACCCAGGTATCCTACATTGCAGGTGGATTCTTTATTGACTGAACCACCAGGGAAACCCAGTAAATAGATCTGGAGGGTGAGACAGACAATGTACAAGGAATTTTTTAGGGTGGTTATTTTTATGTGATATTTAAATGATAAATATATAAACAATGTTTTTGTCAAAACTTCACACCCTCATTTAAGAATGAGCCTTAAAGATGAAAATATTTAGGAAGCTGAGGACCCCAGGATGAAATATAGGCTGTGACACAAAAACCTAACTATAGTACAAATACATGAAACAAACTAAAGAGGCAAGGAGGCTAAGCTAAATAACTTCAGAAAAGTGTGGTTTCTATAAGACTAAAGGCAAAAGGAACTACACATAAACATTGCACTATAACTGATAAAGTTGTTGACCAAAGGGGTATGAGTAAACAATTCTGAAATCACTACACATTTATAGTATAATTAATTAATTAAGCAAATGAATAATGCATGATGGGAGGTGAGTTTCACACTGTTAACATTCACAGTTACAGCAAAGCTAGAGAAGAAGGCCAGAATGATCCTTGTGGTAAAGGAAACACCAATACAGAATCAAATTTAGCTGAATAGCTATGGGTATGTGTGTACCTTAATATTTAATAAATACCTTAATATTTAAAGGTATGTGTATATATACCAATTAATATATGCAAATATATTTATTTGATCTGTCAACTGAGAGGGCCTAGAAATAATGGCACCCCAGTAGCAACAATCAAAACTTGAATTGCCACTCATCTTCAACTATTTACATAGCACTTACATTATATTTGGGTTTCCCCGGTGACTCAGACAGTAAAGAATCTGCCTGCAATGCAGGAGACACAGGTTTGATCCCTGAGTTGGGAAAATTGCCTAGAGAAGGCAATGGCAACCCACTCCAGTATTCTTGCCTGGAGAATTTCATGGACAGAGGATCCTGGTGGGTTACAGTCCATGGGGTTGCAAAGTCAGACACAACTGAGCAGCTAACACTACTAGTAACAATCGTACCTAGCACTCATCTTTATTTCTAATATTATCCTCTGATAAAGGAACTAAGACTTCTTGGAAAATGGCTTACTTTTCTGCTGGGGCAGGAAACATACGAGATGAGCATGGCACACCTTATAATGCCAGAAAGTACTCTGGAAAATACCCACAGTGATTGGGGGTATTTCAAGAGACACAGGACCACTTTAAAAACCTTACTACTGTCAAAGCTGGAACAATGTGATAATCAAAAAAGTGGCATTGGATTATAACTCAACTTGAAGTATAAAATAACTAGAGTCTATCCTGATACAGATAGGAGATTGACTACATAAATAGAGAGCAAACAAATCTGCCTTGCAGAAGAATACTACATAATTAATGTAGATAATCCATTTTCAAGGAGGTAGAGCATAACTCTCCAGTATGTAAGTTTGTGTTGCACAATAGTGAAATCCTTCCAAAGAGTTCAGTTTCAGTTCAGTTCAGTCACTCAGTCGTGTCCGACTCTCTGCGACCCCATGAATCACAGCAGGCCAGGCCTCCCTGTCTATCACCAAAGAGTACAAGGAGCAAAAAAAGTGTAACTTTACAGTAGTGAAACCTGACAAGCACTACTTCTGCCTTGGTGATAAAGGACCAACATCAACAGTCATAAATCACGTTGGTAGCATTTTCTTTGATGTGATGTGACAAGAATGGTATTTAACCTCTGTGGTTCCTACTTCCAAAAACCCATAACCCAAGTCTAATCATGAGAAATACATCAGACAAATCCCAATTAAGAGACATTCTACAAAATATCTGACCAGTACTCACCAAAACTATCAAGGGCATCAAAACTAAGGAATGTCGGAGAAACTGTCAAAGTCAAGTGGGGCCTAAGGAGACACAATTAAATGTAATGCAATATCTTGGATGGGATTATATTGGAACCGAACTAGGTAATAGCTAAGGAAATCTGAATAAGATATGGACTTTAGGATAATGTAAAGCTACTATTTCATTAATTGGGAAAGTGTGTCATAACATTTTAATGAGAAGAGAAACTGGCCATGTGTTTATGTGAACTCTATCACCTTCATGACTTTTTTATAAATCCACACCTATTCTGAAATACATTTGTTGTATGGATCAAAAAGCACATGTTCATCAAACTTTTACAATGGTTCTGTTGCTGGTGGATTTAAGGTTCTTTTTTTGTGAAACAATTTGAAGATGAAGTAATAGGTAAGAAGAAGATTTATGTAAAGAGAAACACACTCCACAGGCAGAGTATGAGCCATCTCAGAAGGTGAGAGAGAGTCTCAAAATACAGCATGGTTAGTTTTTTTGGGCTGAGTAATTTCATAGGCTAATGAATGGGAGGATTATTCCAATTATTTGGGGGAAGGGGTATGGTTTCCAGGAATTGAGCCACCACCCACTTTTTGACCTTTTATGCTTAGCCTCAGAACTGTCATGATGCTGATGAGTGTTTCATTTAGCATGCTAATATATTACAATGAGCATATGATGGAGCTCAAGGTCTACTGGATGCCACATTTGCCATCTTGGACCTCATTGGCTCTAACTATTATTTGTCATGTCGTATGGCCATGTCTTTCTTTTAAAGGTTGTGCCCTGCCCGCTTCCCTCCCATTTCAGTTTTACATTTAACTAAAAATGTATGTTCTTACTTCTAAAGACAAACAATCCAATGTTACACCACAATTATAATACATAAGGATCACTGACTCGATGGACTTGAGTTTGAGCAAGCTCCGGGAGTTAGTGATGGACAGGGAAGCCTGGCATGCTGCAGACCAAGGGGTAGCAAAGAGTTGGACATGACAAGGGGTACTGAACTTAACTGAAGGATTTTAGAGCCAATTTCTTTGTGTGTGTGTGTGTGTGGCAAACTTTGGATGAATCAGAGCTTCCTAGTCTGGGTGATGACACTATCTGAAAAGTGTTTTAAAAACACAATTTCTGGAATCAAATCACTCATTGTAGATAAAGATAGTTTCTTGACTCATGCGGGATAAGGACAGAAGATTATTTTACAGGTATTGTTATAGGGCATGAACAATAACAAACCCTTTTTATGTTAATTTCTTGTCAATACCACTCCCTTCAGAGTTAAGTAGAACTTGGGGTGGTTGCATTTGGTCCACCACAGATGCCTTATTGAATCAGGATTTTTTAATTTATACCTTACTCTGATATTGTTACTGTTAGCAACATGCTTTGGTGTTCTTGCCAGCTCACCATCCTACCTGTCTCCCCAATCAAGAATTCATCGTAATGTCTTCAGTCTTGGTTTCTAAGGATGTTTAAAGCATAGTAGCCTAGGATGTGCAGTTAGGTTCTCTCCCTTACCCCAAACCTAGATCTCTTCAGAGACTCCTAGTAACCTCTGCAGTTCTCAAATTGTGACAACCAGGACTATGCCACAAAGGAAGACTGACAGGTATCTGGTAGACAGAACAGTAAATTGAGAGGTTGCTTATAAATCACTGAATCAGTTACTTGTAAATTATTGAATCAATTACTGCACTCAAGAGGAAGTAAGTTCCTAAAGGACCAGGCCCGCATCAAGTCACCATCATAAAACAGGATTCAGACAGCCACATTTTAAATACACATTCAAGAGTGAAAAAATATGGATGCTCTTACCAGAAGATGTTAGAATGAACGCTAAGCAGGCAAAAGCAGGAGGTACATGCTACCAGGCCCTTGCCTTATTATCTAAAATTTTATTCAATAAAATATGAAATCCAAGCCTCAGCGTCTTCATGGCTATTCTTTTGGGAAGCAAGTACTGAGATGCCACCTGCTTCTGTTTACTCTGCTCAAGCGTATACTACTATCATATATATGAAAATAATCATTTGTTCACACTATTCCCCTGACTCCTAGGAACAATATGAAAACTCATTAGGTTACAGCTGTGAATCACATCGAGTGTTTATGAGGCCAGTGTCATTTAAGTGTAATCTACAGTGTTATTCTTATTAAATAATTGGTATGACCTGTGATTCTGAAAATTTCCACTTCTTCCTCTTTACTGATAAAACATCAGTTAATGATAAAACATTATTCAAGTGGCAAATGAAAAAAAGATTTAAAGCAGATGTTAAATAAGCTGTAACACTGACTTTCTGAAGTAACTGATAGAAAAAAAGAACAATGAAAATAATTCTAGTGTAGAACAAAAAGCATTGATATAAATTTGTAAAAGAAATAATTTTTCAATAAAAATTGTAAAGTAGAAATATGTGTATTTTCACACATAGCTCAGAGATCACATAAATGCCAAAAGAAGTGATGGTTGCTGAAATAAATGTGTTTTTTATGAAAAGCAAAGTAATAAAACAAGCAAAATAGATGCATAAAATGGGTAAATTTTCAGTGTATTAGTTATTGCTGCCTCAGGGCAGCTGTAAATTACAAACTTGTTTTTAAATTTTTTTGGGGGGTGTCCATGAATGTATTTCAGATCTGTACTTTCTTTCATAGCCCTTGTGATTTGACCCTTTCCTGATTTATAATCTTTTTTAAAGTTTATAAATCAAAGGGTACCAGATAGTTGTAGGAAAGATTAATGTGAAAAAACAAAACTAAAATGTGATGCCAGATAAGCTACTAACTTTAGAAGTATCATTGTTAAAGTAAGTTTTAAAAGTGAAAACAAGTGCAACATTTTATTTCATCTCCCTTTATTAAAAATGTGTTATTTTTAATGAATGTAAAACCTGTTATTTTGCTTTATTCTTTCAAAAAACAAGCAGTGGTACACACAATGACTATGAAATGTTTAAATGACAAATTCTTATTCTTATGGTCATACCTTCCTTATAAGTCAAGGTGATTATCTCTGTGGTGAAAAAATTTGTGATGAGAGAACAATTATATATAAAAAATGCTTTTATGGCATGGCAATGTATCCTTCAGGCAGAAGAGTCATTTTATTTTCTTATATTGATGCGTAAACAATTCACCCTAGCCCCTAGAGCCACAGAGAAAAGAACAGAGAATATGCACCTCTGATGAGCATGGTCTTCAAATAACTACACACCCTAAAGTGCATACCTGGCATCTATCTATACAATCATAATTAATAGTTGCAACAAAAATGCAAGAGCTATTAAAAATGTTTGGTTCTCCATCTTGTAAGGAAACTATCAGGCCTAGGACTGAATTTTCCATTCAGTTCAGTCGCTCAGTCATGTCAAACTCTGCGACCCCATGGATTGCAGCACACCAGACTTCCCAGTCCATCACGAACTCCTGGAGCCTACTCAAGCTCATGTCCATTGAGTCGGTGATGTCATCCAACCATCTCATTCTCTGTCATCCCCTTCTTCCACCTTCAATCTTTCCCAGCCTCAGGGTCTTTTCAAAAGAGTCAGTTCTTCTAATCAGGTGGCCAAAGTATTGGAGCTTCAGCATCAGTCCCACCAATGAATATTTAGGATTGATTCCCTTTAGGAAGGACTGGTTGGATCTACTTGCTGTACGAGGGACTCTCAAGAGTCTTCTCCAATACCACAGTTCAAAAGCATCAATTCTTTGGCGCTCAGCTTTCTTTATAGTCCAACTCTCACATTCATACATGACTACTGGACAAACCATAGCTTTGACTAGATGGACCTTTGTCAGCAATGTAATGTATCTGCATTTTAATATACTATCTAGGTTGGTCATAGCTTTTCTTCCAAGGAGCAAGTGTCTTTTAATTTCATGACTGCAGTCACCATCTGCTGTGATTTTGGAGCCCTAAAAACTAAATTCTCTCACTGTTTCCATTGTTTCCCCACCTATTTGCCATGAAGTGATAGGATCAGGTGCCATGATCTTAGTTTTCTGAATGTTGAGCTTTAAGCCAACTTTTTCACTCTCCTCTTTCATTTTCATCAAGAGGCTCTTTAGCTCTTCTCCACTTTCTGCCATATGGGTGGTGTCATCTGCATATCTGAGGTTATTGATATTTCTCCCAGCAATATTGATTCCAGCTTGTGCTTCATCCAGTCCAGAATTTCCGCATGATGAATTCTGCATAGAAGTTAAACAAGCAGGGTGGCAAAATACAGCCTTGATGTACTCCTTTCCCAATTTGAAACCAGTCTGTTGTTCCATGTCCAGTTCTAACTGTTGCTTCTTGACCTGCATACAGATTTCTCAGGAGGCAGGTTAGGTGGTCTGGTATTCCCATGTCTTTAAGAATTTTGCACAGTTTATTGTGATCCACACAGTCAAAGGCTTTAGAATGGTCAGTGAAGCAGAAATAGGATGTTTTTATGGAATTCTCTTGCTTTTTCTATGACCCAGAAGTTGTTGGCTATTTGGTATCTGGTTCCTCTGCCTTTACTAAATCCAGCTTGCATACCTGGAATTTCTTGGTTTAAATACTGTTGAAGCCTCCTAGCTTGAAGGATTTTGAGCATTACTTTGCCAGTGTGTGAGATGAGTGCAATTGTGCAGTAGTCTGAACATTCTTTGACATTGTCTTTGTTTGGGACTGGAATGAAAACTGACATTTTCCAATTCTGTGGCCACTGCTGAGTTTTCCAAATTTGCTGCCATATTGAATGCCACACTTTAAGAGTATCATCTTTTCAGTTCAGTTCAGTCACTCAGTCGTGTTCGACTCTCCGTCCTCTAGCTTTGTTCATAGTGATGCTTCCTAAGGCCAACTTAACTTCACACTCCAGGATGTCTGGCTCTAGGTGAGTGATCACACTATCATGGTTATCTGTGTTAATAAGATATTTTTGTACAATTCTTCTGTGTATTCTTGCCACATCTTCTTAATATCTTCTTTTTCTGTTAGGTCAACACCATTTCTGTCCTTTATTATGCCCATCTTTGCATGAAATATTCCCTTGATATCACTAATTTTCTTGAAGAGATCTCTGGGCTTTCCCATTCTATTGTTTTCCTCTGTTTCTTTGCATTGTTCACTTAAAAAGGCTTTCTTATCTCTTCTTGCTATTCTCTGGAACTCTGCATTCAGATGTGAATATTTTTCCTTTTCTCCGTTGCCTTTGGCTTCTCTTTTATTCTCAACTATTTGTAAGGCCTCCTAGGACAACCATTTGCCTTTTTGTATTTCTTTTTCTTGAGATGGTTTTAATCACTCCAAAGATTTCTATGGTTTTTCCAGTGGTCAAGTATGGATGTGAGAGTTGGACTGTGAAGAAAGCTGATCACCGAAGAATTGATGCTTTTGAACTGTGGTGCTGGAGAAGACTCTTGAGGGTCCCTTGGACTGCAAGGAGGTCCAACCAGTCCATTCTAAAGGAGATCAATCCTGGGTGTTCTTTGGAAGGACTGATGCTGAAGCTGAAACTCCAATACTTTGGCCACCTCATGCAACAAGCTGACTCACTGGAAAAGAGTCTGATGCTAGGAGGGATTGGGGGTGGGAGGAGACGGGGACGACAGAGAATGAGATGGCTGGATGGCATCACCGACTTGATGGACATGAGTTTGAGTGAACTCCGGGAGTTGGTGATGGACAGGGAGGCCTGGCATGCTGTGATTCCTGGGGTCACAAAGAGTTGGACTCGACTGAGTGACTGAACTGAACTGAACTGAAAGATTTCTTCTGATCTTTTGTATTTCTGTACTATCAGTTGTAACAATTTTTCTTATGTGGTCCTAAGGTAGCAAGTCCTGTTGAGATTTTCTACAAATGTGTAGGCTCTTAAAGATACTTCATACCTATTTTCCATGCCAGATGAACATAATAAGACTTGACTGAAATTTCTGATTCATTATCTTTTACAAAGCACTTCTGATCTCTAAGCATGGATTCAAACACCTTTCAACATTTCATGATAAAAGCTTTTGTTTCTCTTTGGACATCACATGTCAGAGCTTATATTAGAAAGTTACTCATTATTATGTATAAATGCTGAATTTTTTAAACTAGATTTTTTGTTTTCTTAGTTAGAATGCTGATCCAAGCCACAATCATCAAACTTATTATGTTGGTTCTCTCCTAATGTTTTCCTTTCTCTACCATTAATCCTTCTGTTCCAACCTGTTTATTGTGACTGAGTGCTCAGTCACTCAGTCATGTCTGAAACTCTTTATGACCCCATGAACTGTAGCCTGCCAGGATCCTCTGTCCATGGGATTTTCCAGGGAAGAATACTGGAATGGGTAGCCATTCCCTTCTCCAGGGGCTCTTTCACACCCAGGATCAAACCCGGGTCTCCTACATTGCAGGCAGATTTTTACCGTGTGAGCTACTTGTTTATAGAGGCAGAATAATCTTTGTAAAACAATCAGATCATCCTTCCCCTGGCTTCTGTTTTGTTGCTAAAGCCTATAAATACTAAAGGATTTTGTCCTGCTGTTTACTTCCCCTCTTTCACCCCTGTGGCTCCCTCATTCACTGCCATCACATTGACCTTCTAGCTGTCCCTCAAACAGACCAACCCCGATACTACCTCAGGAACTTTGCATTTGCTCCTTCCATTACATAACTCTTTTCACTGAAATTTTACTGTAACATTTTCTTTATTATTACTCATGTCTCAACTTGGAGTTGGCTCTTCAAAGTAGCCTTCTTTACCCACATTACTAAAGCAGTGCCCTTAAAGCTATTCTCTCATTCTATCTATTGAAAAGCACCTGACAGGTCTAGAAAATGTCCTAGTTAGTTTTGTTAGCTAGTTAGTTCAAGTGAGTCAAGAATAGAGGTGGGTCTGAAAGTTTACTTTATCTGCAACTTAAACTTGAGTCTGTCATATATTTATGGTTGCTTGCAAAAGACAAGAGATTCCTGGACCAAAGGCAACTTCTGTTAGTACTCTCAGCAGTAGCATTTGTCTACCCAAAGTCCAGTTCCCTTAGAGTGACTCAAAGGGTCAGAAATGTGACCATAGAATGAGTTGTGTTGTAGGTGAGAAATTCTAACCCTAAGAAACTCAAAATTCTTATACTGGATTTAAGCAAATCTCTGCTGCAAAGGAATATACTATATATGTTATATGTTTGCAGGATTGTTCACTTTACAGGATGCTATCTTATGCTTCACCATCATGTATATGCTACTTATTAATTGATCACCTCTTACTTTGGAATTCACCATTTGATACATGTTCTGTGATAATAGAACAGGACTATTAAGCAGGACTTTAAGCTCTCTTCGTACAGAGTGCTGGAGGGATATAGTCAGGTGGAAGGGGCCCTTCGCTATCTTTGAGACACAGCACAACGTAGAAGTGTCAGCATTATGGCTGTGAAGACAATGGGTAGAGCTCTGCTGGAGCCACTGCCCCAGAATGCAAAAGTCTTTGGCAGCCTTACAGCCCTGGCATAGAAATAAACTTTCTGTGGCTCACTTGACCCAGACAACTGTTGCCCTAAATGTGTCTCACCCACATCAGCACCCTGACGTCCTCTACAGTTCCCTGAGCAGCATGCCTGCAACCTGTGGATCCTGTGCCCTTGCTGTCCTCTCTCCAGTTCCCTATGCAGCCCACCCACACCCCAGGGGATTTTCATTGAGCCTCTACTAACTCTTACAGCTCTCCTTCAGCCCGAAGTATTCTCACCTCTCTGTACATTTCGACTACCACTTGCTGAATTCTACCATTCCTTGCCTGCATCCTAGAAGGTTGCTTCCTACTTGCCTAGTGATGGCCCAGCTTGTCTCTACTACCCAGTAAGCTCAATCACTCCTTCTTCAAATGTATTTCTTAACGTTAGTCAGGTGTGTAGGGTGGGTGTCCTCTGTCCATGGAATTTTCCAGGCAAGAGTACTGGAGTGGGTTGCCATTTCCTTCTCCAGGGGATCTTCCTGACCCAGTGATCAAACCCGGGTCTCCGGCATTGCAGGCAGACACTTTACCGTCTGAGCCACCAGGGGAGTCCAACAGCTTTAATCATAAATCTTTGCATGAGTCTGTAATTATTTCCTTAGACAAAATTCCTAGCAGAAGATTTTCTATTTCAAAAGTTATATACATTTTGAGACCTTGATATACTGTCCAAAATACCCTCCAGAAAGGATGTAGTAAAAGTATACTTCTAGGAAAGTGTAGAATGCCCAAGTCCCATTACCTTATAATGTGCATGGTTTATGGAAAAAGAAACACACTGAGAGTGCCCAAGAGCATCCCCATAGCCTACAAAACTTCTACCAAAGGTGAGTAAACCCACTTATCACAGCTTGTGTTGGACTCCCAGGGGTTATACTTAAAGAAATAAAAGTAGTCTTTAATGGAAAATTATTTCTAGGTCCCTCTTGACTTGTAAACCCTCCACATCGCAGGGCCCTCTTCACTGTCACTTCCACCAGAAACCGAAACCTCTTACCTCATTTCTACATTCATTAAAAACCTCAAAGAAACTCAGAAGGCTTATAGATAAGCTAAGTGTGAGTTTAAAAAGGTAATCAGTCACTTTAACCATCATTTACTGTTACTTGGAAAAAAGCATTCTGATTTCCAAACATATTACAGTGTTAAAAAGAAAAACAGAAAAAAAAATTTTAACTAATGAACTATTCGACTTTATTTCCTCAGTGAGGAGCATGATTAAATTCTGAGAACTGAAGGACATATGCCATGGACACTCAAAATCTGAAATTTCTAAATGCTGATCTGGTTTAAATCAATAGACATCACTTTAAATTGATAATAATAGCCCACTAAATTATAAAGACAATGGATCAAATTTTAACAAGCTGGTAGTAAAATTTTAAATTAAGCTAACTAGGAAAAGGCAGTGAGTCAAGATGACTACAGACTTGAAAATCAGTTGACTCACCTCCCAGCAAACCTGAGAAATTCACTTAAGCTTCTGGCCCTTGCTCAATCATTAACTAGTAAATCCAGAACCAACTTATATACATATATATATGTATATGTATATATATTCAGAACCACCTGCAATTAACAAGTATATTTATAAAGAGGTAAATATCTATGCTCCAGAGCACTTCACTGTTTCTAAATATTTGCTGTTCATTCACTTACCTAGATTCTGGACCTTAATCTTGTAGGGATTGTGGTAGTGGTTTAGACGTCAAGTCATGTCCGACTGTTGTGGCCCCATAGACTGTAGACTGCCACATTCCTCTGTCCATGGGATTCTCCAGGCAAGAATACTGGAGTGGATTGCCACTTCCTTCTCCAGGGGATCTTCCTGACCCAGGAATTGAACCTGGGTCTCATGCACTGCAGGCAGATTCTTTACCAACTGAACCATGAGGGAAGCCCATATATATATATATATATATATATGTGTGTGTGTGTGTGTGTATGTATATATGTGTATATATATATATATATATTCAGAACCACTTGTAGTTAACAAGTATATTTATAAAGAGGTAAATGTCTATGCTCCAGAGCACTTCACTGGTTCTAAATATTTGCTGTTCATTCACTTACCTAGATTCTGGACCTTAACTCTTTAAAATCTCAGCAAGTTTGGCAGTCTTCATTTATTTCAAAAACATCAACTGCTTTGCTCAGGTACCTGGGCTCCCACAGGTCATGCCACAATGACTTGATAACTAGGCTGAACCTCCCCAATGACTCCATATGTTGCAAATATTTTCCAGACATGATACTATATGAGCACTCATATGAACATGAAAAAGGGACTAAATCCTCAGGCTGCTTGATTTGGTTACTTGTACAGATGGAGCCTTCATTTTTTGAAATAGGCCACAGTTTTTTTACATTCTTGCTAATTAGAGTGTGAAGATCAGTTACTTCATTTCTTTAAAAACTTTTTGGTGTCCTCAAGAGTAAGATCTCACTAATAGGCAAGGGGTCATTAACGTCTCCATTGTGTTGTTTCATAACTGCACAAAGAGATGAAAAATCTAGTAACCTAATTCCATTCTCATTAGTCCCATGAATCTACTATAAACTCCTGGTCAGAACCTTGGCACTGTCCTATTAATAGACATATGAGAAAGCAAGAAAAGAGAGCATATTCTTTTGAACTTGAACTCCTTGTTGATAGGAAATGAAAAGGACACTGTTTTCTTTGAGAAGTTCCTGCACTCAGCAATCCCAAAGCTGTGGCTGCTTCAAAGAGGCTTCCCGCAGAGTGACAGACTCCCTTCTGAGGAAGAAAGATGGGAATGAAAGCTCTACTGGATCTCAGCATCACAGGGTCCTGCACATGGCAGAATTTCAAAGTCTCCCTTATTCGCTTCAGTGGGACAATGTCACTTTAGTAAAACGCGACCAGGTAAAAAGGTAAAGCGAAATCACGCAGCTTTTTGTCACCTACTCAGCACCTCTAAAGTTCTGTCATCCCCTGCTTTGCTGTGAAGATAAAAATGTTCAGTCAAATTTTGGGGACTCAAAGAGTTCAGAACTCACAATTTGGCAATGACATTTGCAGAACTCTAGTCAGCTAAATAATGCCCCCAAAGCTATCCACATTCTGATCTCTGGAACCTGTAGATATACTGCCTTACTTGGGAAAGGTGACTTTGTAGATGTGTTTAAGTTAAGCACCTTGAGATAGAGAGGTTACCCTGGAATATTTGAGAGGGCCAAAGTAATTAAAAGTGACCAAAGTCAGAAAAAGGAGATGTGACCATAGAACCAACTGCTGGAGTGCTGAGTTCTGAAGACAGAGGAAGGGGCCACAAGCGTATGTATGCAGGTGGCCCCTAGAAACTGATAAAGGCAAGGAAGTGATTCTCCCCTGAAGCTTCCAGAAAGAACACAGCCCTGTCACTCCTTTATTTCAGACTTCTGAACTTTAGAACTGTCAGAATATGATTTTTTAATGTCAGTAAGTTTGTGGTAACTTGTTACAGCAGCATAAGGGACTAATATAAGAACCAACTAGCATATATCAAGTCTCCATAATGAATTTAGGTTTCTAACTGCTTAGGGATATCATAGGATGATATTCATGATAAAGAATAAGTGCCACTAAAATTTCCAAAGACACAAGAAGAGAACAGCATAGAGACTGATTGAAGCTAAATGGTGGCCTGGGATAGAGGCCAGAGCAATTATTCTGAAAACCTAAAAATGTCATCCTGAAATCCACCTTCTTATTGAGTCACATTCCCACTTGAAATGACTTTGGTCTAACATATTACTTGTTAAAACACTGAGCATGGTATTAAAACATGTTAGTAATTTTTTTTCAGTCTATCTCTTGGGCCTCATCTCCTCCTTGCCTAGCACATGACAGATGCACCCCTGGAACAAACTCCCTGGTCCTGGGCCCTCTGATTAAAATGCCTGACTTACTCAGTATATTTCTACTAGTTCTTCAGAGTATCCAGGTATACAACTTCTTTTCTAAAAAGCCTTTCTTGACTCTCTGGATTCCATCACCTAAGGCCTAAATCCTTTGTTTAATAAGATGTTATTGTACTTTCAGTTTTATTATTAATATAATTTATAGTATGATATAATTTGTCTTTCTATAAATCTGCCTATCCCCATTCGTTTATGAAATCAGGATGAGGAGAGATTTATCTTATGAATTCTTTGATTCTTGATATTTCAGATTGGCACTCAGAAAATGAATGAATCAAAGAATGAATGAAAGACTACAAGTTTGTAAAATATAGTATAAAGAGTACACATGAGGTAATCAGTTCAATTTTCGTGAGGACTTATAGATTTCAGTATGTTCTGTGGCAGCGAAATCTCAATACCCGATCATGGCTAACAGGACCCCGTATCACTTGGATCCAGACACTTCTCTCTTGCCCCTGTTCCCTTGCACTGATTCCCAGCCATACTAACCATCTTCCAACTACTCAATGTCAATATTTTTTTTCCTTTTCTTAGGAATTTTGCAAATGCCTCTGCCCATTATACAACCTACATTGGCCAAATCCATTTTCACCTTCTATTCCACCGTGGAAGTTTCTTTCTATCTCACATTAAGACCAGTTTTCATAAAGATCTTCTGTGACGATCCAATTAAGAGCAGATCCCCTATTATTATGCTCTCTCATGGCTCATATTCTTTTCCTATATAGCACAACTTGTAATGATATGCTATTTATCAACTAAATTTAGACTCCTCCCACTGGAACTAAATTCTAGAGAGAGGCCATGTCAGTTTTCCTACCCCCTGTTGTTATGCTATACCTTACAAGAACTATACACAATGTCAGTGCTCAAAAAAATGTTGACAGTACATCATGTGAAGTGCCGGACTGGATGAAGCACAAGCTAGAATCAAAATTGCTGATAAATATCAATAACTTCAGATATGCAGATGACACCACCCTAAAGGCAGAAAAACAAAGAGGAACAGAAGAGCTTCTTAATGAAGGTGAAAAAAGAGAGTGAAAAAGCTGACTTTAAACTCAGCATTCAACAAACTGAGATCATGGCATCCAGTCTCATCACTTCATGTCTAACAGATGAGGAAAAAAGGAAACAGTGGCAGACTTTATTTTCTTGGGCTCCAAAATAACTGTAGACAGTGACTACTACTACTACATGAAATTAAATGATGCTTGCTCCTTTGGTCAGGAAGCAACAGTCAGAACTGTACATGGAACAACAGACTGGTTCCAAATAGGAAAAGGAGTGTGTCAAGGTTGTATATTATCACCTTGCTTATTTAACTTATATGCAGAGTACATCATGAGGAACGCTGGGCTGGAAGAAGCACAAGCTGGAATCAAGATTGCTGGGAGAAATATCAATAACCTCAGATATGCAGATGGCACCACCCTTATGGCAGAAAGTAAAGAGGAACTAAAAAGCCTCTTGATGAAAGTGAAAGAGGAGAGTGAAAAGGTTGGCTTGAAGCTCAACATTCAGAAAACAAAGATCATGGCATCTGGTCCCATCACTTCATGGGAAATAGATGGAAAAACAGTGGAAACAGTGTCAGACTTTATTTTTTTGGGCTCCAAAATCACTGCAGATGCTGATTGCAGCCATGAAATTAAAAGACGCTTACTCCTTGAAAGGAAAGTTATGACCAACCTTGATAATATATTAAAAAGCAGAGACATTACTTTGCCAACAAAGGTCCATCTAGTCAAGGCTATTGTTTCTCCGGTGGTCATGTGTGGATGTGAGTGTTGGACTGTGAAGAAAGCTGATAGCCGAAGAATTGATGCTTTTGAACTGTGGTGCTGGGGAAGACTCTTGAGAGTCCCTTGGACTGCAAGGAGATCCAACAAGTCAATCCTAAAGGAAATCAGTCCTGGGTATTCATTGGAAGGACTGATGTTGAAGCTGAAACTCCAATACTTTGGACACCTGATGTGAGGAGCTGACTCACTGGAAAAGCCCCAGATGCTGGGAAAGATTGAGGGCAGGAGAAGAGAGGGCAACAGAAATGAGATGGTTGAATGGCATCACTGACTCAATGGACATGAGTCTGAGCAAACTCCAGGATAGAGTGAAGGACAGAGGAACCTGGTGTGATGTAGTCCATGGGATCACAGAGTTTGGACAAAACTTAGTGACAGAATAACAACAAACCTAAAGATAATGCATGAAAAAACACATATGTGACTTCAGAGCCAAAGATTCCTCACCAGAGATGGGATACTTTGTCATACATATTGTCATAGAGATTCAGTTAAATAAATACAAGTTGATGCATATCAATCTATCACTTTGTAGTAAGTGTTCAGATCTGTCTATTTTAATTCTAGTTTGCAGAAACACTTGATAGATATCATGACAAATAGGTGCTGGTTTAAATAGGAATTAACACTGTGGAAATGCAGAGTTCTATACAAGCAAAATTCATACATTCTATACAAACATCAAAGTTTTTGTTCAAGAAAATCAGATACATTTGACACTAGGTTGCCCTCAAACCCCAACAGTAAATATTACTTCTGACCTTTGGAAGTCCCTTTCACCCAGAGATTCAGAGTATTACTCATGGTTCCTACTTTGCACTTAAATGTGTTTTCAGGGAGTAACAGAATTTATACACATTTCTCCATTAATAATTTGCTTTCTGTTTCATTTATGTGTTGTTTGTTTCATATTACAGAGAAACAATTTGGTATCAAGATGTTAAAAGTGCTACTTTCTAGAAGGTGTGTATTTTTCAGTCTAGAGTGATGGCTCTATTGCAGTCACCAGTCAAAGCCCCACAATTTTATCAGGCACAAGCAATCATTTTCAGTTCAGTTCAGTCACTCAGTCATGTCCAACTCTTTGTGATCCCATGAACCACAGCACGCCAGGCCTCCCTGTCCATCACCAACTCCCGCAGTCCACCTAAACCCATGTCCATTGAGTCGGTGATGCCATCCAACCATCTCATCCTCTGTCATCTCCTTCTCCTCCTGCCCTCAATCTTTCCCAGCATCAGGGTCTTTTCCAGTGAGTCAGCTCCTCGCATCAGATGGCCAAAGTATTGGAGTTTCAGCTTCAACATCAGTCCTTCCAATGAACACCCAGGATTGATCTCCTTTAGGATGGACTGGCTGGATCTCCTTGTAGTCCAAGGGACTCTCAAGAGTCTTCTCCAACACCACAGTTCAAAAGCATCAATTCTTCAGCACTCAACCTTCTTCAAAGTCCAACTCTTACATCCATACATGACCACTGGAAAAACCATAGCCTTGACTAGACGGACCTTGGTTGGCAAAGTAATGTCTCTGCTTTTTAATATGCTATCTAGGTTGGTCACAACTTTCATTCCAAGGAATAAGCATCTTTTAATTTCATGGCTCCAATCAGCATCTGCAGTGATTTTGGAGCCCAGAAAAATAAAGTCAGTCACTGTTTCCCCATCTATTTCCCATGAAGTGATGGGACCAGATGCCATGATCTTTATTTTCTGAATGTTGAGCTTTAAGCCAACTTTTTCACTCACCCCTTTCACTTTCATCAAGAGGCTATTAAATTATTCTTCACTTTCTGCCATAAGGGTTGGTGTCAACTGCATATCTGAGGTTATTGATATTTCTCCCAGCAATATTGATTCCAGCTTGTGCTTCCTCCAGCCCAGCATTTCTCATGATGTACTCTGCATATAAGTTAAATAAGCAGGGTGACAATATACAGCCTTGACATACTCCTTTTCCTATTTGGAACCAGTCTGTTTTTCCATGTCTAGTTCTGACTGTTGCTTCCTGACCTGCATACGGATATCTCAAGAGGCAGGTCAGGTGGTCTGGGATTCCCATCTCTTTCAGAATTTTCCACAGTTTACTGTGATCCACAAAGTCAAAGGCTTTGGGATAGTCAATAAAGCAGAAATAGATGTTTTACTGGAACTCTCTTGCTTTTTCAATGACACAGCAGATGTTGGCAATTTGATCTCTGCTTTCTCTGCCTTTTCTAATTATGATCATTGTGACTCTTACTAAAATCACCTCCAAGTTCTTAAAATAATTAATCTCTTGTTTTTAAGATCTATTGAATTTCTGCTGTTTTCGTATATAAGAATAATATACAGTGTAATGATAACAATTATAACATTTTATTTGTTTTTCTGCAATTTTGTTCTTAAAGTACATATGCATTTATTCTTAGACAAGGACCAGAAATGTATTAAAGGTTTCTTTTTCCTCCATGTCCCCTTACCATTGTAAACATCTTTATCACATTAAATAATAATAAATAATAAAACTATCAACCAGATAGATAGATATTTGTTTCCACAAAGATTTCAGTTTATTCTTTCTTATTTCACAGCCCTCTACAATACCTATCACACAAAAAACCACGAGGAACATTCACTGAATTGAACACACTAGAGTAGTGATTGTACATGTTAAATATCTTTTAGAAATTAGAATTTTATGTTAAGTGTGTAATCTACTTACAAGATTCAGAATTGAGAAGTAGTAAAATTAGGAAATTAGTTACCTGATACCCCAAGTAAAGTTCTTTCCATGAAACAGCATCTCTGCATATTTTTTACATAATATATTTACATATCTGTAGGAATCAGAAGTAACTAGCAGAACTAATACAACAAATGGCTTTAATTGAAAAAATAAAATGTATAGCTATATAAAAGGCTTCCCAGATGGTGCTAGTGGTTAAAAAAAAAAAAAAAAAAAAACCCACCTGCCAATGCAGGAGACATGAGACTTGGGTTTGATCCCTGGGTAGAGAAGGTACCCTGGAGGAGGGCATAACAATCCACTCCAGTACTCTTGCCTGGTGAATTCCATGGACAGAGGAGCCTGACAGGCTATAGTCCATAGGGTCACACAGAGTCAGACCTGATTGAAACAACTCAGCAGACAGAGGCACACACAGGTGTATAAAATACTATTTCTTTGAATTTTGGTAGGTTTGGAGTTAGTACAGTAGTTTAATCATAGGCGAGACAGATTTTTAACAGTGATAGTGGAGGGAGGGCTTGAGCATAAAAAGGAGGGTTGGATTTTTGAAGTCTTTTTCAGTGGGAAAAATTATGTCTCTTTTTCAGGGAATTATACTTCTAATGAAAAACATAAGTATCCCTTCATATATTTTATCTATAAGTCCTTTGTGATAACTAAAAATTAATATGGGAAAAAAAACCCTAACAGATCCTAATCCAAAAATAGCATTCTAAATCTAGCAGACTGCCCTGGGATAAGTAATGATAGCACAGTGAAATGATTCTGAGTGAGAGATCTGGAGTTACTTTGCTGAATGTAAATCCTGACTTGACTTTGTGTCCCTAGGTACATAACTTAACCTCTATAAGACTCAATTGCCACATCTATAAAGTGGAGATGTTTCCACCATGAAGTTTCTATCAGGAATAAATGGAATAAAAGCAATAATATGCTTAGCAGAGTACCTGATCTGGAACATAGTACATATTCAATAAACAGCATTCATCTTTCCCAGCCTGTTTCCTCAGATGTAAAAAAAAAAAAAAAGTGTGTTAGGTCTGAAATATTAAATGGGATGGAAGGGTAGTACTAATCTCACACACATAGCACCTATTGCCACACAGAATCCTGAGGAACTGGCTTTGAGAATCTTCAGTACAACCAATAGCCACCAATCACCAGTAGTGATCAAAACTGGCAGAAGCATTAGAACCTACTTGTGTTACCTAGACTTGAAGGCTCTAAGACTACTTGTGATTCTCTAAAACAAAATAGTAAGTATAGTAAAATGATACAGGGTATCATACAAGGTATGATATAGTAAAAATGATACATTTGTCTTACAAAACTTTATTGGAAAATATAGTAAATGTGTGTGCATGCACACACACAATCACGGTGTGTTTTACTTAACTGAATCCTTATTCATTGTCCATGTTAGAAAAAGAAGCACATTTTTCTATTCACTGTCTCCATCTACACACAATTATATGACAGCATTTCAAGAGAATGGGTCAATGTCAGAATGAGGAAGAAAATTCTGTTTATAGCATTAATTGTATCACATACACATATTGTTTATATAATCATGTAGTATTAGATGTATAGTGTCAATGTATATTTTGGGTTATAATAAAAAAACTGAGTACATCTTTTCAGTGAGGTCTGACTTGATTATGTTGGTATAGCTGATTTAGATAATATGCTTAAAAAGTAATTTTCATTTAACGTACTTGCTTGTTTTTATTCATTTAATGTACTCTCTTGCTTATTTGTATCACTTTGTCTTTTAAACTAAAGAAATATGTTGTTAAACAATGAGAACAAAAATATGAAATGCCTTTACTTAAGGTACATTTTCTATCAATTCATACACATTTAACATTTCAAATGAGAGAGAAGATAATGCTAAAATTAATAGAAACCACCTAGAAAAATCTATTCCTTTTGTTCCTCTTACTAAAGGTCAGGTATACCTATTGTCTCCCTGATGGTCAGCTCGCAATCATTTATTTTAGTAGTGTACCTATGGCTCTCAGTCACGTGATAAACTGAACGTAGGAAACTAGAAAATCTGAAGTTTCAAATAGAGCAGTCAGACAGATTATCAAAATCCATTTTGTTGTCTTTTGTGATTTTACATTTGAAGACCACTATCTACTATTTGGATAGGGAAAATTATGAGAAATTAAATCATCCACCTTCCAATTCTGGCTTTTGTTGACACTACAAAAATGTTTTAGTGACTGTGATGCTTGTTTATGATTGTCTCCAGATATAGTTTCAAAAGCATTTGATTCATGTGTCCAAACTTTATAGCCAATATCTAAAGCACCATTTTAACAGACATTTAATAAACAACTTGTTTCCATTTGGTTTTGTTTGAATCACGTCTCAGATAAATCCTCATGTCTCTCAGGTATATATTAGCAAGATTTAAGAAGTTATAAAGAATATTCTGTAAAATAATAATTCATTTGGATTTATCTTAGCACAGAGTTATCAATCTGCTCTGCCTATACAAACACTAATGGTGTAAGGGAAGGTACATAATAGAATCCTGAAATAAACCTGTAAATTATGTAAGTTCTAATGATCTGATTTTGAAGTAATTACTAAATATATCAAATAATAGACAATGTTATGAGGAAAAGAGCAAGAATAAAAAAATGATTTCCAGATACAAAACAAAATTTCTTTGCCTGTCTCCAAATTTTAAATGCTATCCTTGAGAATTTTTCTAAAATCAAATATTTCAAAGCTAGATGGTAGCAAATTGTTCACAGGTAGTTGGGCAATGTATGAAATTACATAAATACAAATATTAGTCAACAGAAAACATATTGTAATTTTTAAGATTGCATGTATTTAAGGATAACTGTTTCTAGAATGGCTGAATGTAGCACAAAACATAATTGTATAGACAAATGGTCCATATGATATTCATATTTTTTAAAAAATTATTTTTCAGAAATATCAGTTTCATATGATTCAATCTATTATTTTTTAAAACAGAAAATCCTTCTAAATGCAAACCATAAAATTAAATTGTACCAAGTAGTGGCAGACTGGACTTAAGCTCTCTGAAGAAATACCCTGATTTCATAGGAATGATTAAATCAGAATGAATGTTTCAAGAGAAAGATTTTTTTAGGTTTTCAGAAAGTAGTTCAACAGGAGGAGTAAATTGGTCTGGAAGTCTGATTTGTCTAGAGTCTAGACTACAATATTATTGTGAAATATACTAAGTACAAGCAAAGCATTTTCCAAAAAAACTAATAAAAAGTAGATAGTATATTTGTAAAATAAACATTTCCTATTAAACTCATAATGTCACCATCCTCCAATTACTGAATCATTCATTTTTAGTTATATCTTACTATGTTGTATTTATAAAAGAAATAATAGAAATAATTTTCAAAGTTTAAAATATAATAAGACAATGTTACACCTGCCTTTTAACAGACACAGCTTAATTTTTTCACTTAAAATGTATTCTCCATGAAAGTGATTTTAAATAAAAGAGAGGGGAAAAAATGTTTTTACTGTGCTTCAGAGATTTTGGGCAGTAACAAGTCGAGATTTTTCCTATTGCAACCCGCACTACCCTTTCTACAGGACTCCTTTTGCAATGCAAAGAGAAGGAAAAATAAAAAACCTTTAGTTTTTAGCAAGTGGAAAAGAAGCATGCAAAATGAGTGCAGGAGTAGGAATTTGCGATCTGAAGTTCAGACCAGGCTGTCATTCTGTGAAAATTGATGTGGTCACACCCCTAGAGGTCATACAAAAAACCTTTCACCTGGGGAACTCCTTGAGCTGAAGAGCAAATGAAATCTGAGAGTGTTTAATAGCAGTGTTGATAAGAAGTAAGAAGTAATGACACCCTGAAGTCCCAGCCTCAGGGAGATGGTTGACAAGAGTAATTTACCTAACACTTTGGAACCTCTGGAGTCTCTGTCTCCTAATTATCTCTCTGTCTTGCCATCTCTTCATTTATCCACCCCCTCTTCATTCATTCTCTTTAATTCTAAGAATGTGCTTCCACGGTTTTGTTCCCTGACTTCTTAATTTGTCTGAGTCAATCTCTACAATTTGAGCACCCCCTCCACACATACACATTAATGCCACATTTATATTTTCTTTCCTTTTCTCTCTTCCTTATTATGCTTATAACCTGCTTAAGGAACTACATTGTGAAATTATGAGAATATTAAATATTGATTGTACCTTTTAGAATAGCACCTCATTTTCTTTTTATTGTAAAACTCAGATGAATAAAATATCACCTTTTGTTTCTTTTTAGAATTTCTAACTGATTTGCCTTTCACTTTTATTCAACTACTTCTATATAACTTAGTGAACTGTAATGAAAAAACCTACACGAGTATGAAGTATCCTTACCAAAATATATTTTGGCATAACTAAATCTTATGACAAAAAGAAAGGGGGTAGAATGAATTGAGACTGGAATTGACAGAGACATACTTTTGATACTATGTATAAAATACAGTGACAACCTACTGTATAGCTCAGGGAACTCTACTCAGTGTTCTGCAGTGACCCAAACAGGAAGGAAATCCATAAAAGAGGGAAAACATGTATACATATAACTGATTCACTTTGCTGTACAGCAGAAACTAACACAACTTTGCAAAGCAACTATATTCCAATAAAAATCAATTTTTAAAAAAGAGGATCTAGAACCTCTCCCTGCTTTAAATACATTTCTGTATAATTTATCTGTGAAATTTTGATCTAATCTTTGGAGTCACAGCAATCACTTAGATAGAAAAAAATAGCTATAACTGATAGTCTTACACCTCTCAGATTCATTTTCCGTTTTCCACTAATATGACTTTCCCTTTGTGATTAATACAAACACATGACTTCAAACAGCATGCACTAAAAAGTCATTCAAGCATTTTGCACATTTATACTTTCAGCAAATCATTTAAGAAAATCCAACACCTAAAATTAGGGACAGTATTCTGAAAAGTCACAATTTATCAGTGCATTTCCTCCTTTGGCACAATCAAAAGCTCTTTTCAGAGACAAATTGCAATGCTTGGCTCACACAACAGACATCAGTTTGACTGGACTACCATGTCAGGCCACAAAATGACCTTATTAATTGAAAGTCACTGCAAGCAGCAGCAGGGATTTAACAAGATTGGATTCTCAAAGGATCGAAAGGCTTACTGAATCCAGGAAAAACAACCCTGAATATGGTACAATAGTGATGTATGCTGGCTAATGATACAGTATTCATTTATGTCTTATTATGATAGTCATCCTGAAGGGTGAACAGGATCAATTATTAAATGTTAAAAATTAATTAAGGTTGCAAGTATATTTCTTCTAGAAAATGGGATTTTCCCCCATCACAAAACACTTGGAAAAAGTCAATTTGTCACCATGATCTGAGCAAAGAATGCCAAAATAAAAGCGGTATTCAGTTTTTTATCTAAAATTTCCCCCTTCCTTTTACAGGTATGTGTGCATTTGTGAGAGTGGTGTGTGTGTGTGGTCTTACACCTTGTTTTTGTCCCTTAATCATTTATTCAAGATCTGGGAGCTCCTTCCCACTAATTAAATGGCTCTGGAGCAATCCACAGAATTGATTTTACATAATTTATTTACCCTGCTATGTATTGTAGACATTGTTATTCTCATTATTATGAGATTACAAACAACACTGCAATGAATATCCCTGTATGTAAATCAACTTGGATATATGTGAATTTATTAGTAACAACATAGATACAGAATTTCTAACTCAAAGTCCACCCTCTTTTAACAGAATTTATCAAAATGTCATCCTGCAAAAAATACATGAAAAGACATTTCCCTAAACTTCACCAGCAGTATAATCAAATGTTTTGATATTAAGTATTTAGATTAAAATGTTGTCTCATTATTTTATAGTTTCCTTAAGAGTGTACTGAAAATGTCTTTTTATGTTACCTTTGTTTTTGTATCTATTCTATGTCTATTTTTATAGATTATTAAAATGTTTTAGTTATTAATTTTTTGTATAAATACTTAAGAATTAGATTTGAAACACACAAAACAAATTTTTCATGCTGTCATTTGCCTTTGACTGTTTATTTTATTTCAGCTGCATTGAAGCATAATTTACATGCAATAAAATGCACCCATTTTAAGTGTACAGTTGTATTGTACCATGTGATATAGAATGTTTCCATAACATAAATACCTAAATAGCATTCTCACTCCCCCTTTCATCATTTCTTTCCTCTTCTCTTTCCAAGTGACCATGGTCTGGTTTTTATAACTATATATTAGTTTTCTTATTCTAAAACCCTGTATATAAATGCACAGTATATACTCTTATTACCTGGCTTCTTCTGCTTAGCATCATGTTTTAGAATTTGTCCATATTATGTCTGCAGTGTGGTCTTCTTCATTCCTGAGCAGTATTATATTATTTGAATATACAAAATTTGTTCATCATTTCAACTGATGGACACTTGATTTGGGTTGTTTCCAGTTTGGGGCTCATACAAATCAATTTATTTACAAGCCTTCATGTGACTATTGTTTTTGCATTTTCATTTTTTATATGACAATGTTTAACCTTTAAAAAAATCAAACTGATTTCCAAAGGGTTTGGAAAACTTTACTCTCCATCCAGCAATACATGAGAAGTCTGGCTGCCTGATGTTATGTCAGTCTTTCACTTATAGCTATTCAAGTTAATGTATAGTGGTATCTCACTGTAGTTTTACTTTGAAATGTACAATAAATAAATATGTTGAATATCTTTAAATATGTTTATTTTCCAGTAATATATTTTATGGGGATGTTGCTCAAAATTTTCTGTTGGGTTGTCTATTATGTTAATATCTTCTGTATTTTAAAATTTTCCATTAACAAGTCTTACACATCTGTGTTTCATTTACCTCAAGTGTTTCATTTATCTCAAGTATTTCTTGTATTTGTATACTATTACAACTGGTATTTATTTATTTATTTTTTTTGTTTGTTTTTTAAGATTGGTTTAATATTTTATTTTTTTTTTTTAGGTAATTAATTTATTTTTTATTGGAGGCAAATTATTTTACAATATTATATTGGTCGGTTTTGCCATACATTGATATGAATTTGCCCCGGGTTTACATAAGTTCCCCCTCCTGAACCCCGCTCCCACCTCCCTCCTCCCTTTATCCTCCCTCTGGGTCATCCCCGCATGCCAGCTCCGAGCATCCCATAACATGCATTGACCCTGAACTAGTGATTTGTTTCACATATGACAACATACGTGTTTCAATGCCATTCTCCCAAATCATCCCACCCTCACCCTCTCCCATAGAGTCCCAAAGACTGTTCTATACATCTGTGTCTCTTTTGCTGTCTCGTATACAGGGTTATCATTTGCATCTTTCTAAATTCCATATATATGTGTTAGTATACTGTATTGGTGTTTTTCTTTCTGGCTTTCTTCACTCTGTATAATAGGCTCCAGTTTCATCCACCTCATTAGAACTGATTCAAATGTATTCTTTTTAATGGCTGAATAATACTCCATTGTGTATATGTACCAAAGCTTTCTTATCCATTCGTCTGCAGATGGACATCTAGGTTGCTTCCATGTCCTCGCTATTATAAACAGTGCTGCAATGAACATTGGAGTACACGTGTCTGTTTCAATTCTGGTTTCCTCGGTGTGTATGCCCAGGAGTGCGATTGCTGGATCATATGGCAGTCCTATTTCCAGTTTTTTGAGGAATCTCCACACTGTTCTCCATAGTGGCTGTACTAGTTTGCATTCCCACCAACAGTGTAAGAGGGTTCCTTTCTCTCCACATCCTCTCCAGCATTTATTGCATGTAGACTTTTGGATAGCAGCCATTCTGACAGGTGTGAAATGGTATCTCATTGTGGTTTTGATTTGCATCTCTCTGATTATGAGGGATGTTGAGCATTTTTTCATGTGTTTGTTAGCCATCTGTATGTCTTCTTTGGAGAAATGTCTGTTTAGTTCTTTGGCCCATTTTTTGATTGGGTCATTTATTTTTCTGGAATTGAGCTGCAGGAGCTGCTTGTATAATTTGGAGATTAATCCTTTATCAGTTGCTTCATTTGCTATTATTTTCTCCCATTCTGAAGGCTGTCTTTCCACCTTACTTATAGTTTCCTTTGCTGTGCAGAAGCTTTTGATTTTAATTAGGTCCCATTTGTTTATTTTTGCTTTTATTTCCAATATTCTGGGAGGTGGGTCATGGAGGATCCTGCTGTGATTTATGTCGGAGAGTGTTTTGCCTACGTTCTCCTCTAGGAGTTTTATAGTTTCCGGTCTTACATTTAGCTCTCTAATCCATTTTGAGTTTATTTTGGTGTATGGTGTTAGGAAGTGTTCTAGTTTCATTCTTTTACAAGTGGCTGACCAGTTTTCCCAGCACCACTTGTTAAAGAGACTGTGTTTTCTCCATTTTATATTCTTGCCTCCTTTGTCAAAGATGAGGTGTCCATAGATGCGTGGATTTATCTCTGGGCTTTCTATTTTGTTCCATTGATCTATATTTCTGTCTTTATGCCAGTACCATACTGTCTTGATGACTGTGGCTTTGTAGTAGAGCCTGAAGTCCAGCAGGTTAATTCCCCCAGTTCCATTTTTCTTCCTCAAGATTGCTTTGGCTATTCGAGGTTTTTTGTATTTCCATACAAATTGTGAGATTATTTGTTCTAGTTCTGTGAAAAATATTGTTGGCAGCTTGATAGGGATTGCATTGAATGTATAAATTACTTTGGGTAGTATACTCATTTTTACAATATTTATTCTTCCAATCCATGAACATGGTATATTTCTCCATCTATTAGTGTCCTCTTTGATTGCTTTCAGTAGTGTTTTATAGTTTTCTATGTACAAGTCTTTTGTTTCCTTAGGTAGATATATTCCTAAGTATTTAATTCTTTTCATTGCAACAGTGAATGGAATAGTTTCCTTAATTTCTCTTTCTATTTTCTCATTATTAGTGTATAGGAATGCAAGGGATTTCTGTGTGTTGATTTTATATCCTGCTACTTTACTGTAATCATTGATTAGCTCTAGTAGTTTTCTGGTAGAGTCTCTAGGGTTTTCTGTGTAGAGGATCATGTCATCAGCGAACAGTGAAAGTTTTACTTCTTCTTTTCCAATTTGTATTCCTTTTATGTCTTTTTCTGCTCTGATTGCTGTAGCCAAAACTTCCAGAACTATGTTGAATAGTAGTGGGGAGAGTGGGCACCCTTGTCTTGTTCCTGACTTTAGGGGAAATGCTTTCAGTTTTTCACCATTGAGGATAATGTTTGCTGTGGGTTTGTCATATATAGCTTTTATTATGTTGAGGTATGTCCCTTCTATTCCCACTTTCTGGATGGTTTTTATCATAAATGGATGTTGAATTTTGTCAAAGGCTTTCTCTGCATCTACTGAGATAATCATATGATTTTTATTTTTCAGTTTGTTAATGTGGTGTATTACGTTGATTGATTTGAGGATATTGAAGAATCCTTGCATTCCTGGGATAAAGCCCACTTGGTCATGATGTATGATCTTTTTAATATGCTGTTGGATTCTGATTGCTAGAATTTTGTTAAGGATTTTTGCATCTATGTTCATCAGTGATATTGGCCTGTAGTTTTCTTTTCTTGCGGGGTCTTTACCAGGTTTTGGGATTAGGGTGATGGTGGCCTCATAGAATGAGTTTGGAAGTTTCCCTTCCTCAGCAATTTTCTGGAAGAGTTTGAGTAGAATAGGTGTTAGCTCTTCTCTAAATTTTTGGTAGAATTCAGCTGTGAAGCCGTCTGGACCTGGGCTTTTGTTTGCTGGAAGATTCCTGATTACAGCCTCTAGTTCCGTGCTTGTGATGGGTCTGTTCAGATTTTCTATTTCCTCCTGGTTCAGTTTTGGAAAGTTGTATTTTCCTAGGAATTTGTCCATTTCTTCCAGGTTATTCATTTTATTGCCATATAATTGCTGATAGTATTCTCTAATAATCCTTTGTATTTCTGTGTTGTCAGTTGTGATCTCTCCATTTTCATTTCTAATTTTATTGATTTGGTTCTTCTCCCTTTGTTTCTTGATAAGTCTGGCTAGTGGTTTGTCAATTTTATTTACCTTCTCAAAGAACCAGCTTTTGGCTTTGTTGATTTTTGCTATGGTCTCTTTTGTTTCTTTTGCATTTATCTCTGCCCTAATTTTTACAATTTCTTTCCTTCTACTGAGCCTGGGGTTCTTCATTTCTTCCTTTTCTAGTTGCTTTAGATGTAGAGTTAGGTTATTTAGTTGACTTTTTTCTTGTTTCTTGAGGTATGCCTGTATTGCTATGAACTTCCCCCTTAGCACTGCTTGTACAGTGTCCCAGAGGTTTTGGGTTGTTGTGTTTTCATTTTCATTCATTTCTATGCATATTTTGATTTCTCTTTTGATTTCTTCTATGATTTGTTCGTTGTTCAGCAGCGTGTTGTTCAGCCTTCATATGTTGGCATGTTTAATAGTTTTTCTCCCATAATTGAGATCTAATTTTACTGCATTGTGGTCAGAAAAGATGCATGGAATGATTTCAACTTTTTTGAATTTACCAAGGCTAGATTTATGGCCCAGGATGTGATCTATCCTGGAAAAGGTTCCATGTGCACTTGAGAAAAAGGTGAAATTCATTGTTTTGGGGTGAAATGTCCTATAGATATCAATTAGGTCTAACTGGTCTATTGTATCATTTAAAGATTGTGTTTCCTTGTTAATTTTCTGTTTAGTTGATCTATCCATAGATGTAAGTGGGGTATTAAAATCTCCCACTATTATTGCATTATTGTTTATTTCCCCTTTCATACTTGATAGTAATTGTCTTACATATTGCGGTGCTCCTATGTTGGGTGCATAAATATTTATAATTGTTATATCTTCATCTTGGATTGATCCTTTGATCATTATGTAGTTTCCTTCTTTGTCTCTTTTCACAGCCTTTGTTTTAAAGTCTATTTTATCTGATATGAGTATTGCTACTCCTGCTTTCTTTTGGTCTCTATTTGCATGGAATATCTTTTTCCAGCCCTTCACTTTCAGTCTGTATGTGTCCCTCGTTTTGAGGTGGGTCTCTTGCAGACAACATATATGGGGGTCTTGTTTTTGTATCCATTCAGCCAGCCTTTGTCTTTTGGTTGGGGCATTCAACCCATTTACGTTTAAGGTAATTATTGATAAGTACGATCCCGTAGCCATTTTCTTTATTGCTTTGGGTTCGAGTTTATACACCCTTTCTGTGTTTCCTGTCTAGAAAAGATCCTTTAGCATTTGTTGGAGAGCTGGTTTGGTGATGCTGAATTCTCTCAGCTTTTGCTTGTCTGTAAAGCTTTTGATTTCTCCTTCATATTTGAATGAGATCCTTGCTGGGTACAGTAGTCTGGGCTGTAGGTTATTTTCTTTCATCACTTTAAGTATGTCTTGCCATTCCCTCCTGGCCTGAAGAGTTTCTGTTGAAAGATCAGCTGTTATCCTTATGGGAATCCCCTTGTGTGTTATTTGCTGTTTTTCCCTTGCTGCTTTTAATATTTGTTCTTTGTGTTTGATCTTTGTTAATTTGATTAATATGTGTCTAGGAGTATTTCGCCTTGGGTTTATCCTGTTGGGGACTCTCTGGGTTTCTTGGACTTGGGTGATTATTTCTTTCCCTATTTTAGGGAAGTTTTCAACTATTATCTCCTCAAGTATTCTCTCATGGTCTTTCTTTTTGTCTTCTTCTTCTGGGATTCCTATGATTCGAATATTGGAGCGTTTAACATTGTCCCAGAGGTCTCTAATATTGTTCTCATTTCTTTTAATTTGTTTTTCTTTTTTCCTCTCTGTTTCATTTATTTCTACAATTCTATCTTCTAGCTCGCTTATCCTGTCTTCTGCCTCTGTTATTCTACTCTTTGTTCCCTCCAGAGTGTTTCTGATCTCATCTATTGTATTATTCATTATATATTGACTCTTTTTTATTTCCTCTAAGTCCTTATTAAACCTTTCTTCCATCTTCTCAATCCTTTTCTCCAGGTTATTTATCTGTAACTCCATTTTGCTTTCAAGATTTTGAATCATTTTCACCACCAAAATTCGAAATTCTTTTTCATGTAGATTCCCTATATCTTCCTCTTTTGTTTGTGTTGGTGGGCATTTATCTTGTTCCTTTACTTGCTGGGTATTTCTCTGCTTCTTCATCTTGCTTATAATGCTTTGCTTGGGGTGGCCTTTCCCTCTTCTGGCCGTTTGTGGAGTTCTCTTTATTATGTAGTTTCCTTGCTGTGTGTGGGGTTGGACAGGTGACTTGTCAAGGTTCCCTGGTTATGGAAGCCTGTGTCGGTGTTCTGGTGGGTGGAGCTGGATTTGTTCTCTCTGGAGTGCAATGAAGTGTCCAGTAATGAGTTATGAGATGTCAGTGGGTTTGGAGTGACTTTGGGCAGCCTGTATATTGAAGCTCAGGGCTAGTTTGCTGTGTTACTGGAGAATTTGCGTGTTATGTCTTGCTCTGGAACCTTTTGACCCTTGGGTTTAGCATAGGTATGGAGACGTTTGATGAGCTCCTATCGATTAATGTTCCCTGGAGTCAGGACTTCTCTGGTGTTCTCAGGATTCGGGCTTAAGCCTCTTGCCTCTGGTTTTTGGTCTTATTCTTGGAGTAGTCTCTAGACGTCTCTATCTGTCATTTCCAAGGTGGTTCCCTCTGTTTTAGCTTCTGTCTGCTGGTCTCTTCAGTGTCTAATTTCCGCCCTGATACTAGGGGGTGGGTGGACACTTTTTAAGGCTCAGTTGTTCAGTCCTGTTCTGGGAAGGGAGGAACGCTGCAGTCGAATATATCTGGCGTCTGTGGGGAGTGCTCACAGAGTCTCGGCCACACTGGGTTTACCCCCGCTCACAGCACGTATGCTGTCCCAGTCTATACTGCACAGGCTCTAGGTTGCTCTGCCGGGAACTGTCTGAGGCCGGCACCGGGTTGTATGCACTTCCCAGGTCTGAGCGGCTCAAGTTCAGGTTCTCAGGTACTCCACAAAGGCGCAGACTTGGTTGGGCCTGCGTTTTGTGCCTTCCCTGGTCCGAGCAGTTCAGGGGACCAGGTGTTTGGCGAGCGCGGTCTCTGCGACTTATCGCCTCCCCAGTCCCCGCCACTCAGTTTTCTGGGTGTACAACTGGCGCACCTTCTCAGGGGGATATCAACCGGCCCGAGCCCAAGAAGTCCTGATTAGCAACAAGCCTGTGTGCAGTTTGTATCAGATGCCTTTCTGGGGCCGCGGTTGCCCGCTCCGGCTCTGGCTGCGCTCCCTGCCTGTCCCGGCGGGGGATGGGGGATGGGCCGACCGCAGCCGGCTCGCTCTGCTCAGTCCTTTATTCTGTGAGTGGTGCTGGCCGAGTCTTAGGTTAGAGCTTTCTGCCTTTTCATGGGGAAGCTATCCCACAGTCTGCTTTGCTCTCCCCAGTTCTCTCAAATTGTTCTCGCGGCATTCAAGCCCAGTCCTCTCTCTAAGCAGTTCAGCCGGCTCCTCCCTGCCCAGCCCCCGCTTGCTAATGGCGTATGCAGGCATCTGCACTGCTTCTCCGCTGGGAGTTACCGTTTGGCGGGTAATCTGTGGGTTTTAAAAAAATCTTAAAAAAAAAAAAAGAGGGTTATGTGGCCCTCTGAGCTTCCAAGGCTCGCCACAGATTCGCCAGTGAGAATGTTTCCTGGTGTTTGGAAACTTCTCTCTTTTTAAAGCCTCCCTTCCCGGGACGGAGCTCCGTCCTTACTTCTTTTGTCTCGCTTTTTATCTTTTATGTTTTTTCCTACCTCCTTTCGAAGACAATGGGCTGCTTTTCTGGGTGCCTGACGTCCTCTGCCAGCATTCAGAAGTTGTTTTGTGGACTTTACTCGCGTTCAAATGTTCTTTTGATGAATTTGTGGGGGAGAGAGTGGTCTCGCCGTCCTATTCCTCCGCCATCTTGTTCCTTTCTCCTACAACTGGTATTTAAAATTTTTCTTTTCTAGTTGTATGCTGATAGCATATAGAAAGACTTGCTAAAGTTACCTTAGTTTTCATAGTTCACTGTGGATTCCTACAAGTTCCCTAAATACTTGTACATTTCAGTTCAGTCTCAGTCGTGTCCGACTCTCTGCGACCCCATGAATCACAGCATACCAGGCCTCCCTGTCCATCACCAACTCCCGGAGTTCACTAAAACTCATGTCCACAGAGTCGGTGATGCCATCCAGCCATCTCATTCTCTGTCGTCCCCTTCTCCTCCCGCCCCGAACCTTTCCCAGCATCTTGTACATATAGTTTCCAAATAAATACAGTTTTACTTATTTCTAATATATATGACTTTTATTCCTTTGAATGACACATATTATTGAGTAGAAATAATAGGAGGTAATACTTATACCTTTTTCTTGATTTTGGAGGTCAAATATTCACTCTTTCAACATTAAATGTAATTTAACTCTAGGTTTTTGATAATTTATTTTATTAACTTAAATAAACTATATTCCTCTGCTAAAATATGAAATCTAGATTTGAGTATATATGGTATGTACACATATTTTGGCACTCGGCATTTGTTTCTACTTTCTGTTTGTGTACAATTACCTCATGTTGGTTACTTTGGCTTTATTTTACATTTTAATGACTGTTATGACTAATCATTTCCCCTGCCTGACCCCAATTTTCTTGTATTGTTACTTCTTTTTTTAATATATGAATTTTATAATCAGATTCTCTAGCTCTTCAGAAATTCTATTGTTTTTATTGGGATGTTGCAGTTTCAATAATTTATATATTAATTTAGATAATATTTATTGTGATGATAATGAGTCTATTATCCAAAGCATTTTTTCAAGTCATCATTTTGTTCTTCAAAAGCATTTCAGAATCCTTCAGAGAGAGCTTGTCAGTTTATTGTTAGCTTTATTCTTACTCCTTTTATCTTTAAAACAAGTTTTTTGGTAAATAAGAATCTTCTATTGCAACTTCCTGAAGGGTCTAATTCCTTAATGACACAGCCTTTCTTAGGTTGCTGAAGTCTACCTTCAACTATTCAACATGTAAACAACATGTGAACCACCAAATTTCTTGAGGTCAAAATATAGTCCTTATGGCATTTTCAGCTTCCAAATTCAATGAAGCTGTTGATGCGTCCTCTCATATAACCATCCTTTTGAAAATCATGATTGGGAAAGTAGCAAAGAGCAGAATTATGAGTACAGAAGACAAAAATTCTATAACTGAGTAGTTAAGTGACATAAGAAAAGGCCACCTCCACTTCTACTGCTAAGTTCCTGGACACGTGTATTTTGGTCAATAGGTTAAAGTTCATATTTTCTCTACAGGATAGCACCCAACTCTTCAGCAAGTTGTCTCCCAACCTAAACTGTAATGTAAGTTTCAGTGAGCAATTCCACATTTCTGTACGGCAGATGCTTTTAGATGTGAGGTCTCTGATAAAATCAATGACTTACATGGGCAGAAGCGTGTGAGAGACTGATCACTTCCAAGACATTCTGTAACTCAGTAGTGGTGATGATGGCACAAGCACTGCAGGCTTGCAGCATCAATACCAATCAGTGTATCTAGAATAGGTATATATTCAGATGAGAATACTTCATCTCAATGAAGAAAGAGTTCGTAAGTATCCCATCTTCTACAAGATAGAAGATGGTAGAAGGTAGAAGAGATGCCTCTCATCTCTTGCAACAATGTTTTGGATTCTGTTATTGGCATGTTGGGAAGCTGGCAATGGTAGAAGCTAGAGAATCCATTGCCAAAGGCAGAGCCCTAGAAAACATTTTTCAGGGGTTAGTTCCTATGATACAAAGAAGAACAGGATAGAAGAGGATATGAAAGCATCAAACAGATGACTGGGCCAGGAGTTTTATCATGATTACCTTCCTACATATTTCCACTCTTCTCTCACAAGACTTTCTTCCCTTCTGTCACTGGATTTTATCTACTTTTCTTATTTTTCTTTAGACTTCTTAGTGCCCCCCCTTATACATTTAAATATACTTATACTCTATTGCTGATTTTTTTCAAGTGACCTAGTTGTACATTCTAAGTCACTTCAGTCATGTCTGACTCTTTGTGACCCCATAGACCATAGCCCACCAGGCTCTTCTGTCCATGGGGATTCTCCAGGTAAGAATACTGGAGTGGTTTGCCATGCCTTCCTCCAGGAGATCTCCCTGGCCCAGGGCTCAAACTCACATCTCGTATATCTCCTGCATTGGCAGGAGGGTTCTTTGCTACTAGGGCCACCTGAGAAGCCAACTTGGAAGACCCAGTTATACATATCTATTCTTTTTCAAATTATTTTCCCATTTAGGTTAATATAAAGTGAAATAGGCATGAAAATAATGTAATTCAATAAATGTTAAAATAAGTATGCAGATAAAGATGCTATGGGGGTACAAAGAAGAGAAGCCTTAAACCAAAGCTTTTGAAGTGAAGTGAAAGTCACTCAGTCATGTTTGACTCTTTGTGACCCCATGGTCTATACAGTCCATGGAACTTGCCAGGCCAGAATACTGGAGTGGGTAGCCTTTCCCTTCTCCAGGGGATATTCCCAACCCAGGGATCAAACCCAGGACTCCTGCATTGTAGGTGAATTCCTTACCAGGTGAGCCACAAGGGAGCCCAAGAATACTGCAGTGGGTAGCCTTTCCCTTCTCCAGGGAATCTTCCCAATCCAGGGATCAAACCCAGGACTCCTGCATTGTAGGTGAATTCCTTACCAAGTGAGCCACAAGGGAAGCCCAAGAATACTGGAGTGGGTAGCCTTTCCCTTCTCCAGGGGATCTTCTCGACCCAAGAATCAAACCAAGGTCTTCTGCATTGCAGGTGGATTTTATTCTGTGTCAAGTTGTAGATAAATTATCAAAATACAGCATTAAAAATCAGGACAAGTTGTTAACTATTTCAGTAATAAAAAACTGTTTGCTGATGGTCTGATGTCCTTTAGTAAATAACAGAAAATGTTAGAAGCTGAACTGAAGCTACCCTAAGGATACTTAATCTACAAATACCTATCACTCTGTAAGAATCTGAAGAATGGGCAAACGTAGGTAACATTTTGGATAAAATGCAGTATTAGAGGAATAGAGCGGGGAAAGCCTATTTAGATGCTTCTGAGGAGTGATGTGGAGAAGGAAACGGCAACCCACTCTGGTATTCTTGTCTGGAGAATCCCAGGGACAGAGGAGCCTGGTGGGCTGCTATCTATGGGGTTGCACAGAGTCAGACATGACTGAAGCGACTTAGCAGCAGCAGCAGAAGAGTAATGAAAGCAGTGCAAGAGATATGAAAACTGAGTAATTCCCATAAATACCATTACCGAGTAGTCTTTCTAGCTAAGCAATGATTCCAAATGCCTTGACTTTTAAATATGCATATGCATAATTTTTCTCAATGCATCCTTTTTGACCTTATATGAAATGCAAGAACTTTTTTCTCTGTCCTTTCCACACATTTCTCTGCTTACATTGATGAATTTTCACCAAAGAGAGCAGCAATCTTCATTGATATTTCTACATTTTAAAGCGGCAAACATCAGATGTGAAATAATTAACTTACAGCAATGGAAATCCACAAAATTGATCCATTAAATCAAATTTTCATTCTTTGGAATAAATCTGGAAAATGAGTACTTGCAAAAATCATATGATTTTTTAGGCCTCATATAGTTTAAGTATTTCTCAGGTGAATTGATGGGCACACACAGCTTTTGCAATCATCACTCTCGACACAGAGGTCTTTCACCTGGCTATTTTCTTGAATTTCAGAGTTATGTTTTATTCTTACTTTTACATCTATATTTTCATAATGTCTGCCAAAGAGGAATAAAATTTTTATTGACTGAATTTTATAATAATCACAATAAATCAATTGGTTCATATAAAGCTAACATTTTAAGTAGATTTCAAAGTATAGTCATCAAAGTGTAGGTTTTCTTGATTTATCACTTACAAATAATAAATCATTTTCAACTGTTCTTTCAACTGAGAGGTTTTAAAGGAATATCATTTTCTCAATCATAGGCAATTTACCAATTTCAGACCGCATAACAGAGGCTTTTGAACGGGTAGCTTTCTAGTGATCTCTACTCCCTCATTTCCTATCCATTTCTCAATTAACTGGGCTTCCCTGGTAGCTCAGATGGTAAAGAATCTGCCTGCAATGTAGGAGACCTGGGTTCAATCCCTGGGTTGCGAAGATCCCTGGAGAAGTGAATGGCTACCCACTATAGTATACTTTCCTGGAGAATTTCATGGACAGAGGAGCTGGGTAGGCTACAGTCCATGCGGGTCACAAAGAGTCAGACACAACTCAGTGACTAACACTTTCACTTTCTCAATTTATTAGTCTCTGCCTCCATTATTCAGAAACAAGTCTAATGACCTTGAAACTGCTAAGCAACAGATACTTTCAATCCTGACTTGAAGTTTGCATTGAATAAGATAATGTTTTTCCCTCCTCCTACTCATTGAAGCTCCCCTTATTTGATTATAGGGACCCTCTATAATCCTTCCATCATTTCCATTCTTGGGGTTATTCTTTAAATATCACTATTTTTTGAGGGTGCTGTCATCATCCTCCTTTTAGCTACTCTGAGTGACGTCATCCAACTCTAATAATCCAGATACTCCCTATGTGAGATAGCTTTTTTCTTTAGAGTGTTTCCTATAATTTCCATCATTCCCTCTATGGAGGGCAGATTATACTTCTTGGCCCTTTTGATGGTGGACCTAGCCATGTGATTTGTTTTGGTCACTGGACTATGAGCATAAGGCAACTTGCTTGATGTACCCCGAGGTCTCAAGAGACAGGAGCTTTTGCTAGTTCTTTTAGCATTTTTCCATCATCCACTGTAGGAAAAAAAAAAATTCTTTAAGAAATTTCTAACCTCAGGATAAGGAGACCCATGAGGCAGTGCTGAGATGAATTGCAGCTTGAAGACAATGCAATCTATTGAGTTGGCCAAGAAGTTCATTCTGTTTTTTCTATAACATCTTATGTAAATCTTTGAGTGAACTTTTTGGCCAACCCTATAGTTCAGCAGGGCCACAGCTAATCCACAGACCCAAAATAAAAAAAAAAAAAAATAAGTACTTGTCAGTAAACCACTGAGTCTTGGGACAGTTTCTATTTGGAATTTTTGATACAAGTATTTGCTACTACATCACTTGCCACTTCTTTGCTAATGTCTCTCAAATCATTCTCCTGAAGTTTAAACAAAAATTTCAAACTCTCATTTTAATGTCCTCACCAGAATGTTCTGTGAAAGTTAAAAGTGTTAGTCACACTGTGACCCCATGGACTGCAGCCGGCCAGGCTCCTCTGTCCATGGGATGTTCCAGGCAAGGATACTAGAGTGAGTAGCAATTCCCTTCTCCAGGGGATCTTTCCAACCCAGGGATCCAACCCAGGTCTCCTGCACTGCAGGTAGATTCTTTACCATCTGAACCACCAGGGAAGCCCTGGATGATTCATAAGTATCTCAAGTTTAACATATACAAAAATGAATTTACCTTCTCTCCAGGTAAGCTAATTTCTCCATGTTACCTCCTATTTCAGTAAAGAATAATTGCATATGTCTACTCTCCAAGCAAAAAAGCCAAAGCACTATCCTCTATCCCTCTTCCTAGACTAGTTGTTGATTGAGCAATCATGAATCCCCTTGAGAGTACTATAATCCTATGAGCTACAATGTTTTTCTGTGGCATTTTATAGATCCCTAAAAGCTACCTTAATTTTTTCATGAAACAAGGAAAAATAGAAGCAAAAAAAAAATGTTGACTTTTTTTTTCTCCTCATCCTCAATGCTACTACATTGGTTTGAACATTCATAATTTCTTACAAGGAACAGTACAAGTGTACGTCTAACTTTCTCCACATTATTCTCTCATGAGTTTCTCCACTCTTCTTTCAGTGTTCCTTTTAGTGTCCCTTTGATCTACTTAAAATCCTCATTTGCTAGCGATATTCAGAGTAAATAAAATCAAAGAACATATAAACCCAACTTGCTATCGAAATATGGTAACACACCTAAACATATATACTATGAGAACTTGGAGTAAGGAATTCAGAAGAAGAAAATATGGTTAATTTTGTTATTTCTACAGCTACAGGGTGTTTGAAAATCTATAGGATTTCATCTTTAACAATGGCTTCAAGAAACTGAGTTGAATTGTCCCCAAATAAGCCAACCAACTGAAAGCAATGTGTAATTGCACCTAAGACTTATATCGGTCTCAACTCAATACTGTTCCTAATATTAACATGTAAGAAAATCTTTTATAAAATTATTACTAATCCAAGTGAGTTCTATTTTATAAGTTTAGCAGGTCTTTTCCTAAGCTCTTCAGTGTATTTGTTTTTAATATGAATCTATATTTTTTATGTCTGTGTTCAAGTTCCTCCTATAAAAACTATCACATTTAGTGGATAGTCTGATTTTAAGAATTGTGTTTTTCTCTTCTTATATTGTATATCACCCTAATGTTAAGTCATTTTAATGACGACTTAAAATATGTCAGTGCTACTGGGTGACATTCTCATTATATTCTTTCTATTACAAATTCAGAATATTTTATTATTATATTTGAAGAGCTCTAAAAAAAATCAGTAAACACATCATAAAAGAGTCTCTAAATTCTTCATGGATTTATCAAGAAGACTGTATTTAAAATACATAAATATTATGACAATTAAAAACTCTGCTTTGAGGATCTAGGTGTATGAATAAATAATCTTCTATAACCTAATAAAATACTGTGATATCTAATACCTATATAATGTCATATTTTTCACTTTCTTCTACAATTAAAATGGCTAAAGAGTAATTCAGAATTAAATAGTGACTTTACTTCTACTACTGTGAGGCACAGAGAATTCTTTGATTAGGAGCTGTGGCTATTGACAAAATTAGGCTACCTAGAGTATTGCTTTGTATTTTGGGAGTCCAAAATCATTTGGGGGAAAATTCAAATTCTAGGTATGTTTTTATAGATGTCATATTCTTACTCCATGTTTTCCTTTGGAATTATAGCCTAAAGCATTTAAGGCCTTAGAAAACACGAACTCTGAGATCATTTGAAAAACCTTGAAATCAATGATCCCGAGACAATCCTTCCTCTACATTGCCTCCCACAACATCAGAGTGAAGCCTGATATAATGACTGAATTGTCCTTTATACTCTTATCTCCTAGTCCAAGTGGAATATGTGTGGTATCGACCATGCAGGATAAAACATTATACTTAACCACCAACTCTCCAGCTGCACATATCTGTAGTGCACTGAACTTCAATGAACTTCATTCTGCCTGGTCCTGGTTATCTTTCAATTTATAAAGATTACACTATAACTGTGCTGTGCTGTGCTTAGTCACTCAGTTGTATCCAACTCTTTGTGACCCCATGGACTGTATGTAGCCTGCCAGGCCCTTCAGTCCATGGGATTCTCTAGACAAGAATACTGGAGTGAGTTGCCCTGCCCACCTCCAGGGGATCTTCCCAACCCAGGGATCAAACTCAGGTCTCCCACATTGCAGGCAGATTTTTTACCATCTGAACCACCAGGGAAGCCCAAGAATACTGGAGTGGGTAGCCTATCTCTTCTCCGGGAGATCATCCCAATCCAGGGTTTCCTGCATTACAGGCAGATTCTTCACCAGCTGAGTCACCAGGGAAGTCCATTAGGTCTTACTATTTACCTTATTTGAAATAATCTGTAAACTTAATGATCAAAGCCTTCATTTCAGATTTAGTCACTGTTGGAAGATTGCTATATTCCAAACTTGACTGCTGTACGTTCTTAGAATTGACATTGTTCATTGTTAAATATACTCATCTTGAAGGGAAGTATTAAAACTCTGTAATATATCAAGATAGACTATTCTTAAATTTTTCATTTAAAAAAAATTTATGAGAGTTATTGAAAGAACTTTATTCTTTATGTTCTATATGAAGTTGATATCAAATTCCCGATTTCACAAAGGGATTCTGAATATCGTACTGAAAGAGGTAGACAACAGATGTGTTTGTAGTATATAAACATAGCTTTATTTAAAATATTTTTGGTTTCTTGGCTTTTAAAAAAATTATTCAATTTTTCTGTTGACTTAGAATGTTACTAATTAGAAATTTGCTAATTAATTGGTCTAGCAGTCATTAGTCTTCACATTGTAGATGGTGATTACTTTCAAGAAATTTCTATTGAAGTTAAAATTATGCCAACAATTTAAAAAAAATTATGCCAATAATGCCAAACTCTGGGCAAGCATGATACATGCTTCCATATTTACTGGTCAGTCTAGAACCAATTAGGTTACTGGGATACACTTTTGAATGAAAGTGCCAATATCCTTGAAAATAAACAAAAATCTCATATGCCCATGGCACTTAATTCCTGCTTCCAAATTATATAGTTCTCAAATTCTGTAACAATCGTACAAACTTAGTTCTCAAACTCTAACAATCGTAAAGCATGTTTTGGATCACCTCACTATCAAAGAATGTTACAGCTAGAACAGGCATTATAGACTAACTAATTCAAATTGGTTAACATGCAAGGAAATCAAAGTCTCAATTGACAGAGTATACTTTGTTCAAAATGAAAAAGTTTGGATGGGACAGAGCAGGAATAAGAAACCAAATCTAATTTCACACCAGCTTTCCTTCTGGTTATTTGAGGAAAGAAGTGAGGATGCAGTTCAGCACCAGGGAAAAAGCCTAGAGGGAAATTTTGGCAAGGTCCAATTATAGGATCAGTGCAGTTCAGTTCAGTCGCTCAGTCGTGTCCGACTCTCCGCGACCCCATGAATCACAGCACGCCAGGCCTCCCTATCCATCACCAACTCCCGGAGTACACTCAAACTCATGTCCACAGAGTCAGTGATGCCATCCAGCCATCTCATTCTCTGTCGTCCCCTTCTCCTCCCGCCCCCAACTCTATTATCTCCCAGCACTGAGGAAAAGGACAAGAAGGGAAGGGGAGGAAATGACATGTCCAGTGAAAATTAGATTCTTATTTTTGTGTGTGTGTACTTTTTCTCTTTAGATGCTTGTATGATTATCTTATTCAATGAAATTAATTTACTGAAATATGCCTAATTATAGGTCTTTCTTTTATCTTTCCTTTTAGAGCCTCTTCAATTTGGAATAACTTGCCATTTCCTAAGTAAAGATGTTTTCTTCTGCAGTTATTTTTCTTGTTTCTCCTCACTCGCTTTTAATATTGCTGTTCTTTAACATTTATGGAACTAACATTCCTCATTTTCAGCAAATCTATGATTTCTTCTACAATAAGATTTAACTCTACTTCACGGAGATTTTATAATGCAAAAGAAAGCATTAGGAATTGTAATATGGTATAGCTTGCTAGATATATACTGCTTCCAGAGTCACTAATACATGAAAAAAAATGTTTTACTAAAGATCAATAAATAAGGAAAATCCTGTGTTTTTTAGAAAACAGTTTAGTCCTCCTTTATAAGTTCAAAGTCTTTATTATTCTAAATTCTGTTAGCATACCTCAAGCTCATCTTCTAACCAAGTTTAATAATACCTGTCACTGCATACTATATTTTACACAGAATAAAACTTTTTAATTTTAATAATTGTTTTAATTTCTAAGAACTTCGGTTCTCTTATTTGGAACAATTTAGTACACTCTCTAAATGTCACTCGCATTACTAAATTGAATATTTTAAAACCTGAGTATTTAAAATTATTTGATTTGACTGCTCAGAGGCCCATACTGTTGAACTTCAGGGTGGATTTAATTCATTCTTATTTAATGTTGGTAATTATTATCTCTGTCAGAAATTGTAGTCACATCTCAGTTTTATCAATGCCAAGTAAAATAGATGAAAATAAAATGTGAAAAATAAAAATATAAAATTTAGAAAACTTACTTTATTATTATTGAAGCTTTAAGATCCAGTGTGACTGCCATGGGAGGTGGGATAGAGTTTTAGGCAAAGAAAACCATAATTTCATAGAAATTTATTCCTGTGAATTAGACCCCAGATGCTGCAATGCTTTTTAGCTGTCTTCAGTAGGTTGTTCAGGCTCCTGGATGCCTGGGTGCAAAGTTCATGTGACTTCTGTGGGATACTTTACTGTGAAGCTGCAGGCGCTTAGCTAAAAGCCTGGGATTCATCTCTCCATCTCCTTGTCATGAATCCAAAGTCCATCTTTTGGTTCAAAGTTGACTTTTTCTTTAATATTTATTTATTCATTTATGTGGCTGCACTGGGTCTTAATTGCAGCATGTGGGATTTTGTTCCTGGAGCAGGGATTGAACCTGGGCCCTATGCATTGGGAGTTTGGAGTCTTAGCCATTGGACCATCAGGGAAGTCCACAAAGTTTACTTTGAAATAAAAGATTTTATTGGGGTTCTAGAAAAGTTGGAACCTTAGGGAAGGTTAAGGAATCTTTTTACCCTCCACTGAAGACTCTATTCTATCTAATGAGCTTTCTCAATGTAGTGCGGACTGGCATAAGCTTTAACTATCACATACATGATTGGAACATCTCTATTTTCTATCTGTTATAGAATGCCTTAACCCTTAATACATTCTGGGAAATAAAAAGAAATATAAAATATCCATAGCTTCAGTATACCATCTCAATCTGTGTATTCAAATTCTTGGCTATACTTTCTAAACTGGAAATTAACTAAGATAATTTTTTGTGTGTAAACTTAGCCCATGTCACTCATATAAAAGGGCAAACTCATTAGAATTGCAAGCTCCTTGAGAGCATGGTCTCAATCTTTTCAAAGACATTTCCCAGAATACTACAAATGCTCACTAAACTTTATTTTTTAATAGTTAGTCACAGTTCCCTGAATCTGTTATGTTCTTTCAGGCCCTCTTATGTTGCTTATTAAGCCTAAAACATGATCCTACACTTCTGCCTAAGAAATACACTCCTGCTCATCTTTCTAGACTCAGTTCAAATATCTATTTTATGAAGCCTTTTCTAGCCTTTTCTACCCTATTTGGACTTCCACAATGCCTTTATTATTGGACTTATTTGATAGTCTGATTTATTTATGTGGATATTTTCTGTGTGACTCAATTTTTCACCACATGTGGAAAGCATAAGGCCTATTTTATAGGGATTAAAAATATCAATACTTTTCCCATCCCAATGGCCTGTTTACAGACTGCATGGAGCCCTAGTGGTGGCCAGTGTGTTCTGCTTATAACGCTCCTCAGAGCTATATTTTTATCTTTTAGTAATTAACTAATATAAACGTTGAATACCAAAAATAGATTGCATACATTTTAAATAATACTAATTGGAAAAAAAATGTGAAGGCAGGGCTAACCCAAAATAACATTTTCCATTTGAGGGTTTTATCAAAACATTTCTTTGGCAATCTCACTCAGACCTTTCAAAGTCTCCTTCCTATTTCCAGGTGGTACATCCTTTTCCCAAATTCCAGACCAATTACCCAGAGCTCTGAGCGCATTAGTTTGGTTTTTCATTGTTATTATTTCTAACTCAATGTTTCTAACACTTTCTGAGTACTTTAGATACATTAACTCATTTAATTGAATCCTGAAAACATCCCCTAGGATGTGGGTGCTATTGTTATTCACATTTAATAAGTAAGGATGCAGAGAAAAAAAGAAGAAATATCTTTGACTTTGTAAATCTTCCCTGGTTCCCTCAAATCATATCATTATAGTATCATAGTACTATTTTTATTGGTCAAAATAAAATGGTTGTTGTTGTTTAGTCACTAAGTCAGTCCAATTCTTTTGCAACCCCACAGACTGTAACCCACCAGGCTCCTCTGTCCATGAGATTTCCCACATAACAATACTGGAGTGGGCTGCCATTTCCTTCTCCAGGGCATCTTCCCAACCCAGGAATCAAACTTGCATCTCCTGCATTGGCAGGCATATTCTTTACCAATGAGCCACCAGGGAAGCCCCCAATATTTTATTAGAATGTCTGATATCAAAATATTAACACTGCCTTATAGTTGTATAGTGCTTTATCACTTAGAAAACACTTTTATAAACATGATCTCATTTAGCTTTAGCAGTGACACAGTAATGTGAACGATGAATCAAACTGAGGCCTAGTGAGATTAAAACTGAGCAGATTTATACCAGTGCTTATTTTATGCCAAGATACCATTTTATGTTTAAACAGGTCATTGTTGTAAATTAAATAATGTTTCATTGATGACAGATTCTAATCTCTGAAAGAATATGAGTAAATCAGGAATTTGAGATGGGGAGATGATCTTGAACTACACAGGTGGGCCCTTAATCCCATATCCTTACAAGAGAGATTGTGAGAGACTGCATACAGAGGAGAAGTGATGTGAAGGAGGAGTAGACAGAAATTTGAAGGCACTGGCCTTGAAATCTAGAATTATATGCAGCCACAAGCCAAGGAATGCTGTCAATCAACAGAAGCTGGAGGAGAAAGAAGCAGATGTTCCCCTAGAGCCTTAAAACAGTGTGTGGCTCAGCCAACACCTTGATTTTGGCCCAGAAAAAGATTTTGAACTTTTGGATTCTAGCACTATAAGAAAATAAATTTCTGCTATTTTAAGCTGCAGTGATTGTGATAATTTGTTCAGCAGCCACAGTGAAATAATACAAGCATGAACTGAAATGTATTTTAGTTCTGAACTGTTTAGTGATTAAATAAGCATAGGTGCCCCTTAGTTGCTCTGTATGTAAAGGTCCAAATTCCCATTTCCTTCTCCAGGGAATTTTCCCAACCCAGGGATCGAACCTGGATTTTCTGCATTGCAGGTGGATTCTTTACTGACTGAGCCACCAGGGAAACCCCAGAAGAATCTAGTAAATCACAAACTCTTTGCATTCAATAGAGAAGAGTCTCTAAATTTCCCCAATTTCACAAGAAAAAATATCAACAATAGTCAACTTGTTGCTATTGTTTCAACCCAATTTTCCTGCTGCATCAATATTCATCTTATGACATACATCAAATGCATAAATAATTGCCACCTCTCAGCGATTATTGTCCTTGAAATTCTCCTTTTGTCTCTAGATTAGGGTCTTCTTGACTCCTGTTTGCTTTCTCCTTTCCCGTGACTCATGCAACACCCAATCATTTACCTCTCTCACTGAGCTTCTGTCCTCAAAGTTTTCAAGGACATTCCCCTCTTCTTCTATACTCTCATACTATGTGATTCCCATCTTCCTTTTTTTCTTTGATTTTTAACCACTTCTTTATCCACTTCCCTCTTCTGGTTTGCTGACATTTCTATGAGATTTTTAAATTTACTTGCTTTGCTAATGTTCACTCCTCAGGTTTTTTTTTTTTTTTTAAGCTATTGCTATGAACTCTTTAGAATAGCTCAGTGATAACAACAAATTCCCATATCCCATTTGCAACAGAGTTGTACAGCATCCTTTTTTTTCTAATACAGTTTTACATTTCTGAAAATGTGAAAGGGGTGCGATGCTTTGATTCGTAACAATCATCACTTTGCTGATGTACCACATTCTGAGTCTGTGCCAGCATACTTTTATCTAAATTGAGCTGACACAGATTTTGAAGTAATTGTTGGAGGACCTTAATTTCTTATAATGCCCCTTTCACATCCTCTGAATCTAGTTACTCTCTCAATTAAACAAAGGGGACACCAGAGTGGAATCTTTATCAGTAGGTCCAAATCCTGATCTTTATAATGCAATGCCTGGGCCTTGTCACTGGGATCTACTGACAAAAGCATAACAGCCAAGTTAATGATTTAGTGTTCAGTTCACCTAGTTTAGGAGGACTGACAGCTGAGCTTAGGAACTCTGCCTGCCTGCAAATTTATAAGTGGTTCCTGGAAACAACCTACCTGAATTTTATTCATATATTTTCTAATTTATACCCTGACTAGTTCCAAAAAAGAATTTAAGGTATCTTATCGAGATAAGATATATTAAAAGAGGGTAAGATCAAAAAAGGGGAAGCACACTGATCATAATGTCATATACACGTGAAGGTGGGCTGCAAATTCGGCACCAAGCTTTCTGAGCAGGCAAAGAGAGAAAATCATTGTAACTCAGTTCAGTGAACTCAGCTCTTCATCTGAAAAGTAGAAAGAAATTCCTCCCAAAGGTCCTTAAGAAAAAGATACTGCACAGGAAATGAGCACTTTCCTTACATGTGTACAGGGCCATTTACAATATTTATAAATAGAAATCCCTGGCATCAAAATAAAGTATTTGTCAATAAAACACGAGTCTAAGGGAAGGTGAAAATTTCATTTGTTCAGTTCAGCTATGCTATCAGGAAACCCACAGTCCAAATAATATTTCTAACACTTTCCAAATCTCTACCTCTGTTTTGACTGTCTTTTCTGATTATTACTGATAATTTCTGATCATATCTCTAACTTTTGAAAATCTACAGATCTGTCAAAGGTTAGTTCACATATTATGTTCAGGCATGTAATAGGATAAGAGCAAAGGATTTGCAGTCAGAACTAGGTTAGAATCCTGGCTCATTTATGTAAAAGCTGTGTGAACTTAGGCAAGTTAACTATATTCTCCAAGCATCTGCTTCCTTATCTTTGAAATGGAACTAAAATTCTATTTCACTAAGATTACTAATAGCTTTAAATCTAATCATGGAACATAAGAACTCCATCAATAATAACTTCAGCTGGTTAGAAGAGCCATTTTAAATGTCATTTCCCTCTTCGTGTTCACACAGAAGCATGATATAAAGATGCATAAGATATGCAGCCATGTTTAGTTTGTTTCCTATCACCTATGTGACACTACTGACCTTTAGGTTAGTTGAATGCCCCCAAAGATTCCTGCCCATTGGTGTACACCTTCTAGACTGCGTCTGGGTTCCTGTCCCACAGGAAATAAGATGATGAATTCTGTCAGTTTAAGCAGCTAAATATGTGTTAATTTATTACATTGCAATAAAAAACTAATACAGACATGTTATCAATAGTTAAGCTTTGTTATCCTAAGCTACTTCAAGTATAAAAGGAGACAATAGCATTTGTTTTTCAGAAGTGTTGTGAGGGTCAATTATAAGTGTACACATGTTTATAAATACCAAACACTCTGAAATCTGGGATGGCAATATTAATCTCACAAACATACAACACTTAAGGATTACTTTTGTATTCTTGTAATTTATTCATGGCTCTTATCTCCCCTCATTATACTGTGAACTCTGGATCTGAATAAAAAATTCTTGAAAAATTAGTGATGATGACAGAAATCAGAATAGTGGTTTCCTCAGCAGGGCAAAGTAGATCAGACTGGGAAGGGACACCTGTATCTTAACCTGGGGAGTATATATTAATATATGTGCAAAATTCTTCAAGGTGGGCCCTTAATATTTGTGCACTTTATAGATTTTTATGTACATAAATTATCCACTTTTTTAAAAAGATTTTTTTGATGTGGACCATTTTTTAAATTCTTTATTTAATTTATTACAATATTGCTTCTGTTTTATGTTTTGGTGTTTTTTTTTTTTTGACCATGAGGCATGTGGGATTCTAGCTCCCCAACCAGGGATCAAACTCATACCCTCTGCATTGGAAAGCAAAGTCTTAACAACTGGACTGCCAAGGAAATCCAGTTTTTGATGATGATGTTGAACTCATTAGTCCATGATGCTGCTGCTGCTGCTGCTAAGTCACTTCAGTCGTGTCCGACTCTGTGTGACCCCATAGATGGAAGCCCACCAGGCTCCCCCGTCCCTGGGATTCTCCAGGCAAGAACACTGGAGTGGGTTGCCATTTCCTTCTCCAATGTGTGAAAGTGAAAAGTGAAAGTGAAGTTGCTCAGTCGTGTCCAACCCTTAGCGACCCCACGGACTGCAGCCTACCAGGCTCCTTCATCCATGGGATTTTCTAGACAAGAGTACTGGAGTGGCTTGCCATTGCCTTCTCCATGATGAAAATAGTATTATTTTTACTGGAATATATAATTTTTATTACTTAAGCAAATTTGACAGAAAATAAAAGGGACACACACTAGGTTTTCCAGGGTGAAAGTCACAGCAGCAGCTATATTACGCTGTGAAAAATGGCAAGATGGACATTATAATATCCTGTCCCTGAGAGAGGGTCTCAGGCTTGTCAGGGAAAACCTTTGTGATAAGTGGCTTCAAGACAGACCTTTCTATTTTCTATAAATGAATAAAGAAATAAGTAAATCAAGATCATAGAAGTAGCTCATTCAGTCCTATCTTGTGCCTAGATATTTCTTTATCTCAACACCTCCAAAGCTTGATAAATTATTACAGAGTCACCAGCATATTTAAAAGTTAAAATTATGTATTTAAATAGTCTTCATAAATTATTTAGCTTTGATAAGGAAAATAAAAGACATAATATTCACAGAACGTTGGGGCCAACAGTAAAAGTAGCAATGGGCCATGTGCTTCTAGGACTCTTTCTTGAAACAACATTGAACTCTCATTGGCAGTGTCAGCAGGTTAATGAAGAAATCTCTTCGGCATGGCACGTGTTCAATCCAAATTGACATTACTTGAGACATGGTTTTAACAAATGCTTGGTCATCAATACTCACCCGGCTGATTAACCTGAGTTAAAATTAGAAAAATGTCACTGGCTGCAAAGACTGAAAGGCTGCAAAATTACTGCATGGAAGAGTGAAAGGCAACCATTTGAGGAAAATCAGAAGATACACAGCATTCAGCGTCAGACCACTGCAGTGGTTTACTCCCTTCAGTGAATCTAAAGCATGTTTTAGAAAGTAGTACAGAGGCCACTCCTTATGACTTCAATCTCAAGAAACCAGGAAAATCCTTTTATAATCACCCTTAGCTTTCAGACTTAGTCTCAGAGCTTGAAGGGACTCCGAGATCACCAAATCCAAACTCCTCTATTTTCAGGGGGAAAAAAAAAAAAAATATATATATATATATATATATAGCCCAGAGCTTACACTTCTGGGAGAAAAGAGGATTAAGAAAGGACTTATATTAAAATGAGAATAATGATTACATTAAGACAAATGTATCAGTGCAATAATTAATTTTAAGAATTATAAACCATCTACTTTACGGAAAATCTTGTAAAGGATTTTCTGAACTGAAAAGCTATTTTCAGTTCTCTGGTAAGATAATAAAAACTCAAAACTCTCTTCTGGTCACTGAGAAATCTCTGGTCTAGAAATACAGAGGACAAGAATAAATGCATTGTCACAAAACAATTTGTGGTCAGTGGAGTGGGAAAAGCAGAAAACACAGATGGAATCTGACCAGGTTTAAGCATAAATTTAAATTTCTGTGCCCCATCACTGTGGTTTCCCTGATAATAGACATGCCTCCTTGAGTCAAGAGGAAATGATTACAAAAATGAAGTTAATGATAATCAGGAGGCTAAGAATCTGCAATTAGCAAGCCCCACTGGTAAAGGCCTGGAGAGAAATTTAGTAACTGTTGGTGCTTCAGATAAAGGACAAAACTATGGGAGTAAAAAATTATCAAGTAGTTTATGAAAGGCATTAAACTCATCTATATAATCAACCACTCCTTACTGCTGTACATAACCATTATTTCTTTCTCTAGTTTGGACATGGTCAATATCAACATTTTCAATGTTCACAAATCCATCTGATCTACCTAGAACTACTTGTTGGCATGGTTACCAGAAAGAGTTTTGATCTGGAGTGCTGCCAGTTTCAATGAATTGGTAAGCTAGGTAGACTGGCTGGAAATTACAGCAAGTTAGCCACTTGCTCTGTAGATCGCTCTCCCTGCTGCTGTCTAAGAGTGTCAAGTCTACTTGGAAAGTTGCTGGCATAGAAGCAGGTGTCAACATAATAAATTGTGCAACACTATGGCACTAGTTACAGGAGCTAGCACCCAAACAAGTCTTCATGATTCCCTACCCAGTGTTCTTTCTATCCCATCAGATATTTGCCCATGAGTGTATCTTCCAAATTCACTTCTACCCTGTACAAATTCTGAATATATGTGTTTAACAATATAAACAGAAGCTAGAGACAGATCAAGTACAACAGTTATATGAACAGAGTGAGTCTGTGTAAAAAAACCCTTCTCATTCTACTTCCTGACTACCTTAAGTAGTGTTCTTCTTCATTTTCCATCACACTATTACCAGTTACAATCACATGTACATGAGGATAGCAATTTCCCTATTGGAACATTACCCCAGGTATCCGAGTCTTCAAGTTAAGTTTCCAGTTGCTACTGTTCAATGTGATACAAACAACTCCACCCTTTGCCCCACATCTTGTTTTCTTCGACTTCTCAACAAGTTGCCTGCCCTGTGCCTTCTCCTCACCCAAGAGATATGCTCTCTGATCAATAGCAGCTAATAAACAATTTGCAAGCCATTATGTTTTCATCCTATAGAGTGAGAAAGATCAAGGTAATCTAGTTCAAGCTCTTCATTACATAAATGGGGAGATTTTAGCCCACAGAACTTTACTCTTTATCTAGTATCTTTAAAGTAGTAGAACTACAACATGGAATTTTGGACACCTATCAGAGTGATTATTTTTCTACCTTAATATAATATCTTAAACCATACCAATTATGCTATCTCTATAAGAGCTGGCTAACATGCACAAATTATTATATGTTAACCAGTATGACTTTTTAATGTTCAAAAATAAAATAAAGTTAATCCACAGAGCTATATGGATATTTATGTATAAAAGTATACACTACTGTGAAATTTGTAAGAAAATAAAGGACTGGAACAATTCTTGACACTCTTAGTACTCTGTATACAGTTTACCATTGAATAACTTGAGGGTTACGCATGCTGACCTTCTGCACAAAAATCCTCATATAATTTATAGTTGGCACTCCACTTATGTGGTTCCTCTGAATCCATGGTTCAGCATCTGTGGATTCAACCAAGCCAGAATCATATAATACTGTAGTATTTACTACTTTTAAAAATCCATGTATAAGTGACCCATGTAGTTCAAATCCATGTTGTTCAAGGGTCAACTGTATTTTATTTCACACGAAACTGAAAATCATTTCAACTTTTCCACAAACTATAATGTTCATATGATACTTGAGGAAGCCAGAATTTTTACAGAATACATTACAACCTGGTTTCTTTTTTTGCAACTCTTTCATCCAGAAAAAAATGTTTTCTAGCCAAAAAAGAAGAAATTGTCTGGACATATTCCACCTGATCCATTGATAGATAAAACTGCTTACATCTTTGAAAAACATTCACAGTAATTATTGGGGAAATACTCATTTTCTTCCTGAAAACCAGTAATCTAAAAAATTACCAGATAGGAAAGGAAAATAACAGGATAAAACTATGTCATAAGAGTAATGAAGAAAATTTATGGATGAATATAAAAGCTCTTGGATTGATAAAATTGCATGGCAAATCCACGATCTTTTTTTTTTTTTCATATAATGTGATAAACTACTGTTGTTTCTTTCTCACTGCTAACAGCATTAACCTTGTCCCAATCGTTCACTCAAAATCCAGCCTTATTTAAAGTTTCCTATCTCTGTGACTACCTCTCATTCAGAGTAAGCAGTTCCCACTAGGTCTATATTCTCAAGGTTTTATAAACTCACATTCTTTTCCTTCCCACTATTTCAGCCTCAGTACCAATAAACCTGTTGTTTGCTCTCCCACTGTCTCATCAGAAGGAAGCATCAGGCACTTGACTATAAGGGTGATGTTCCATAAACAAAGTCTAGGCTTATCAAGTCTTTAAAAAAATAAAAATCAGTCTTCTCTTAGATTATAGTTCAAATTCCTTACTTATGCATTTAAGAATCTGTGTGATTTGAGTGATATCTACTTTCTTTCATTTCTCAATTTCCCACTAAGGTCTCCATGTTCCAGAGCAGTGCTGTCCCATAAAGCTTTCTGCAGTGATGGGAATGAAACACGTCTGTCCTGTCCAATATGGTGGCTACTGACTGCCTACGCCTACTGACCACTTGAATGTAACTAATGCAACTAAAAGTGAAATCCTGATTTTAATTAATTTATATTTAGATTTGCAACAACGTGTTTCCAGCGGCTACTATATGTGACAGCTCATCTCTGCTGCTGCTGCTGCTAAGTCACTTCAGTCGTGTCCGACTCTGTGTGACCCCATAGACGGAAGCCCACCAGGCTCCCCTGTCCCTGGGATTCTCCAGGCAAGAACACTGGAGTGGGTTGCCATTTCCTTCTCCACTGTGTGAAAGTGAAAAGTGAAAGTGAAGTCGCTCAGTCGTGTCCGACCCTTAGCGACCCCACAGACTGCAGCCTACCAGGCTCCTCCATCCATGGGATTTTCTAGGCAAGAGTACTGGAGTGGCTTGCCATTGCCTTCTCCGCAGCTCATCTCTAGTGGTTCTCAAATTTCCTCATGCCTCAGACATACCTGGAGGGCATGTGAAAGAGATTATTGGACTCTATTCCACAGTTTTTGAGTTTGTAGACTGTGATGAAGCTCAAGAATTTGCATTTCTGAAAAGTTTTCAAAATATGTCAGTCTACAGTGCACATTTGAGAACCACTGATCTAGACAAATTTAAGCCCTCATTGTCTCTTGAACAGATCTAGTATGTACAAGTATTTATATCTGCATAGATTTCTGTTCCATTCTACCTTGGTTCTAGTCTCTTACATGTCTATTATCTCTTTCATAAATCATAAATTACCTGACAACAAGGACTTTGCTTTCTCATATTTGCAAGACCTAAAATGTCTTGATCAGTCATATAAACATAATAAACATAGAGTAGAGGTTGTTGGATAAAATTAGAAGTCATTTTAGATGTCCATCTGCAGACGAATGGATAAGAAAGCTTTGGTACATATACACAATGGAGTATTACTCAGCCATTAAAAAGAATACATTTGAATCAGTTCTAATGAGGTGGATGAAACTGGAGCCTATTATACAGAGTGAAGTAAGCCAGAAAGAAAAACACCAATACAGTATACTAACACATATATATGGAATTTAGATAGATGCAAATGATAACCCTGTATTCGAGACAGCAAAAGAGACACAGATGTATAGAACAGTCTTTGAGACTCTGTGGGAGAGGGTGAGGGTGGGATGATTTGGGAGAATGGCATTGAAACACGTATGTTGTCATATGTGAAACGAATCACTAGTTCAGGGTCAATTCATGTTACAGGATGCTCGGGGCTGGCGTGCGGGGATGACCCAGAGGGAGGATAGAGGGAGGAGGGAGGTGGGAGGCGGGTTCAGGAGGGGGAACTTATGTGAACCCGGGGCGAATTCATGTCAATGTATGGCAAAACCAACCAATATAATATTGTAAAATAATTTGCCTCCAATAAAAAATAAATTAATTACCAAAAAAAAATAAAAATAAAAAAAAATTAGAAGTCATTTTTTAAAAATGTTAAACATTTTCGTTTACATCGATTTTATTCATTCTAGATTTAAATTTTGGTTAGGTTGAAGAGTTAGTGATAAAACTAGATAACCTTAATTATAGAATTTAGACTACATAATTTTGAGATCCTCATGGTTCTCCATAAATCCATTCATGCAATTATACTCCACTTGCATTGGTAATCATATTTCTGAAGTAAAAGTGACAAATATCACAGAAATAGTCGAGAGAGGCTAAAGTCACAGTATTATTAACTTTAAAAAATAAAACAAGCTGACTTCTCTGAGCAGAATTTTTAAAAGATGAAAAGCTTTTTTAGCTGCTTTAAACTTTTTACACTAATTCTGCTTTTGAAAAAGTGAAAATAGCTCACATTTTCTGTTGAAATAAGGCTCAATACAAAAAGAGTATGGTATCATTATATTGAAGCTCAAGGTGATACAAACACCAGGAGAAGAAATATTTTCAAGATCTCTTACAGCAGTGAGCCTAGTTAAGACCAGGCAATTAGTTCCTTACTGTGATCAGCCACCTTTAAACTTCGCATTTGAAAGAAACCACCTATAGAGAAATCACTTCCACTTCTTTTTAAATTATAGTAAGTCACCACCAAATTATTTTTTCTGCAAATTATACACACACACACACACACACAAAGACGTTTACTCAGCACATTTTTAAAGCAAGCTTGAACTATATTAGAGATTCAAATAACATGTGGCTATTTCATTAACCAAATCACTCTTTCCCATTTTTCACACTAATATGGACCTTTTGCATGAATATTAAAGAAATATGGTTAATGAATAAACACTCAGAATCATAGCACAAGAATGAGCCTAGATGCATCATCTGGCCTTAGTTCAACATTATCTGTTGCTAGGTAACCAGAGATAATAAAAGGAGATCTGAAGCAAGCCAGCAAACGAAATCCAGCCCCAGCCCATCTTTAATATTAGCTCTACTGTCACCATTAAGTATGTAGGAGGTCCAAAATAAAAATGCAGCACCAAAATTGGAGGAGGTAAAGTTGACTTTATCCTGTTATTTAATGCCAACCTTTCTACAACAATAAAAGGCTTAGCTGGCAGGAACTTTTCTAAGCAAAAAAAATATTCCATTTTGTGTGTAGTCAATGTCACTTTGAACTCGAGAGTCATTTCTAATACTCTAAGACAGCCATTCAAATATTCACTCAGTAAATGTGTGACAGCTTGAAATGCATTCTGGAAGGGTCTAGGGGGAAAGAGTTTGTTTTGGTTGATAGTATTTTTATTTTGTTATCTGTTGTTTCTTGTTAATGTAATTTATGATATAAGAATGTTAAATTTCTTTAGGAAAGAATATCTACATGAGCAAATCAACAAACAATAGTGGGCCATGACTCCAGTTAAGGACCAAAAAGCACAAACAAAATTTAGATCTAGATTCAGAAACTTCTGTGTTCTGTATTCATGGAACAAGACCTCATGGAACATGTGGGATTTTGCCTGGGTTTCATCTAAGGGAAAATAAGTTACATAGATAGTAGCAGCAACTATCCACAAGGCAATGGGGATCCAAAGAGCCTGTGTGTTCAAGACAAAGTGATGCTTGCCTCAAAAGGAAAGTTCATTTTTATTTTTTTAGTTGTAGTTAATTAAAGTCTATTCCAAATAAAAAAGGAAAGAGAGAAAAGAAAAAGGCACCTTTTGTACCTGATCTAACTAATCATGATGGCAAGCCTCTGAAGGAGGTACTATTATGTCAATTTTATAGATAAGGATAGATGGATGGATAGAAATATAAAAAGAAATAATGAATACCAAGCTTAAGACATTTAAAATTTGCCTCAATTCACACAACCAAAACCTAGGTATGCCTGATTTGCAAGTTCAAGTTCTTAATTACACTTTTACATTCCCACTATGAATACTGGAAGACAAGATAACAATACAGGGTATGTAAAATTAAGATAAATTATCAGAATTAAAATTTGATTTGGTAATTCCATTCAATATGGATACTCAAAATAATAGCTGTTTTAATAGAAGAATGAAAGAAATTAATATTAAAACCATCAGAAGAAAATTTCTCAGCCAAACCAGATTGCCAATTTTTTTAAACAAGATATATTTTGTTGTACTTTATCGTACAGACATCTCAAAAATGTATTTAATCACTATGATATTATTGAAAAATTGATCATTTCCAAGTTCTTATCCACTGCAAAACAGTACTACAAAGAATATCCTCCACATATATCTTGACAAGTCTTTGTAGTTATGTCCATGAGCCCATTTTAGGCAGGAACACGTATCTGTTTTATCTACAAGAATAGGGTTAGGATTTTGCTACCACCGGAAGGACAGGAGACTCTGGTCTGGAGGAATGATCCTATAATGAGGCTGAAACATTACAGGCACTAACATAGGGTTAAGTTATTTTTATTCAAGATAAACTAACTTTAAGTACTAGAATTAAAAAGCCTGGATCTGAAGAGATACTTCTCAAGGGAATAAAGTGGATAATCACTGGTTAGTGTTTCCTGTTAGTGTAATCTGAGATGAGTAGAGTCATCGTTTAGGTAGGACCTGATGAACCCTCAAAGTGACCAGTGAGTTGCATCAGCTCATTTGAGCTTCTACGCCAAATGCACTCAGGTATGGCACACAGGTCTGGGCCTCAAGGACCAGGGGAGAAGATTTAACATTATATTAAGTTTATTTTTTGGTACAAGGCATTTTTAATGGATTAGATTATGAATGTACAACATAAAGTGACTTTAAGATTTTCTGTTGCTTACGAGTGACTAAAAGTCAGACATCTTGCCTGAATTTTGATCAAAGGAGAAGAGTAACTGTTCCAGCTGAAAAAAAATTTAAAGGAAATGGGAGAAACAATTGTGGTATATACATAAAATGGAATGTTACTCAGCTATGCAAAGGAATTAAATTCTGACACACAATAGATGAGCCTTGAAAAAGTTATGCTCAGTGACAAGCATAATGCTAAGCCAGACACCAAAGGACAAATATCCTAAGATTCCACTTATATGAAATATCTAGACAGGACAAGTTCATGGGGATAGAAAGTAAATTAGAGGTGACCAGGGGCTGGACATTACTTTGCCAACAAAAGCCCGTCTAGTAAAAGCTATGGTTTTTCCAGTAGTCATGTATGGATGTGAGAATTGGACCATAAAGAAGGCTCAGTGCTGAAGAACTGATGTTTTTGAATTGTGGTGTTGGAGAAGATTCTTGAGAGTCCCTTGGGCATCAGAGGGCAGACTGAGTGAAACCACAATCATAGAAAACTAACCAATCTAATCACATGGACCACAGCCTTGTCTAACTCAATGAAACTAAGCCATGTCGTGTAGGGCCACCCAAGATGGACAGGTCATGGTGGAGCATTCTGACAAAATGTGGTCCACTGGAGAAGGGAATGGTAGACCACTTTAATATCCTTGCCTTGAGAACCCAATGAACAGTATGAAAAGGCAAAAAGATAGAACACTGAAAGATGAACTCCCCAGGTCAGTAGGTGCCCAGTATGCTACTGGAGATCAGTGAAGAAATAACTTCAGAAAGAATGAAGAGATGGAGCCAAAGCAAAAACAACACACGGTTGTGGATGTGACTGGTGATGGAAGTTATGTCTGATGCTGTAAAGAGCAATATTGCATAGGAATCTGGAATGTTAGGTCCATGAATCAAGGCAAATTGGAAATGGTCAAACAGGAAATGGCAAGAGTGAACGTCGACATTCTAGGAATCAGTGAATGAAAATGGACTGGAATGGATGAATTTAACTCAGATGACCATTATATCTACTACTGTGGGCAAAAATCCTTTAGAAGAAATGGAGCAGCCATCACATTTAACAAAAGAGTCCGAAAGGCAGTACTTGGATGCAATCTCAAAAACGACAGAATGATCTCTGTTCATTTCCAAGGCAAACCATTCAATATCACAGTAATCCAAGTCTATGCCCCAACCAGTAATGCTGAAGAAGCTGAAGTTGAAAGGTTCTATGAAGACCTACAAGACCTTTTAGAACTAATACCCAAAAATGATGTCCTTTTCATTATAGGGGACTGGAATGCAAAAGTAGGAAGTCAAGAAACACCTGGAGTAACAGGCAAATTTGGCCGTGGAGCACGGAATGAAGCAGGGCAAAGGCTAACAGAATTTTGTCAAGAGAACACACTGGTCATAGCAAACACCCTCTTCCAACAACACAGGAGAAGACTTTACACATGGACATCACCAGATGGTCAAAACTGAAATCAGGTTAATTATATTCTTTGCAGCCAAAGACAGAGAAGCTCTATACAGTCAGCAAAAACAAGACCTGGAGCTGACTGGCCCAGACCATGAACTCCTTATTGCCAAATTCAGACTTAAATTGAAGAAAGCAGGGAAAACCACTAGATCATTCTGATCCACCAGTTCATCCTAAAGGAAATCAGTCCTGAATAATCACTGGAAGGACTGATGTTGAATCTGAAACTCCAATACTTTGGCCACCTGATGCAAAGAACTAACTCATTGGGAAAGACCCTGATGCTGGGAGGGATTGGGGACAGGAGGAGAAGGGGACGACAGAGGATGAGATGGTTGGATGGCATCACTGATTCAATGAACATGAGTTTGAGCATGCTCTGAGAGATGATGAAGGACAGGGAAGCCTGGCGTGCTGTAGTCCATGGGGTCGCAAAGAGTCAGAAATGGCTGAGTGACTGATCGACAACAACAAGGGGCTGGGAGAAATGGGGAGTCAATAATTGCTTGGGGTGATGACAAATTTTGGAAATAGATATTCATGATGACTATTTAATGTTATGAATACACTTGATAACACAAAATTGTACACTTAAAATGGTTATAAATGGCAAACTTCATGTCAAATATATTCTACCACATTTAAAGATAATATTAAAAGAGGAAAGATGAGAGGAGAAAAATTCTTTGATAATAGTACCTCATAATCCACCATGATTATGGATTACATACATACACCATATATATATATATATATATATATACATATAGTCATTTTCTAAAGGCAGCATGAAAGGAAATCAAGAAAACTCAGTGTACAGAGAGGAATGATGGGGGCTGCACCTTGGATAAACATATAGGAGGAACTACCTAACCCCGGAGACGAGCGTGGAGGAGAGACCCTCATGAGAAAGAAGAGACAGCCAGAGGCAAGTCAAGAGAGTAGAATATAATGTGTCTCTGTGAGGCTTCTAAAATTAATAGAAAGTATGAGAAATAGTGGGCTAGGGTGGTTTACAAATAATTAGTATGAGATGGAGCATAGTTCTCCATCCTCTAGAGCCCTCAATGGCCTCGAGGTAAGGGACAGGAAAGAGAGGACTGGCATTCAGGATTCTGGGTAGGGAGCTCAAACCAGCCCCCTTGTAAGGGTGACCCTACCAGGGCAGTTACAGCTGGGTATGGCCAAGGCATACACAAATGTGGCCACTCTCATCAGGGTGCTGCAGCAATCCCTGACCATGTGGAAAACCAGAAAAACAACAAGCATAATGGGAAAGAATATGAATATATATAAGTGTATATATGGGCATCCCTGATAGCTCAGTTGATAAAGAATCTGCCTACAGTGCAGGAGACCCCAGTTTGATTCCTGGGTTGGGAAGATCCCCTGGAGAAGCGAAAGGCTACCCACTCCAGTATTCTGTCCTGGAGATAGCCCAGGGTGTCGCAAAGAGTCAGACACAACTGAGCGACCTTCACATATGTGTGTGTGTGATTCTTTTTGTCATGATCATGCTATCCTATGCAATTAATGTTTTATGAAACAGACATACATTGATACCCACTATGTGAATATATTTACCGTAATATCCAAAAACATTTTATCATAACTTTATTCTCTTACCAATTTTAGTGTTAAAATCTGAGTTCTCATACATGTGTGCCACTTAATCCAGTTATTCATTCCTTCCATAAAATGTATCCAAAGACATTAAGAATGTATTATTGAATATAAAATTATAAAACCATGGAGTATTTGAATCATAATGTAACAGTGAATTTAACCTATGATATTATGAATAAATATCTTTAAGCAAAGCCAGCTTAATGACATTATTTCTCTATGGACATGGTAATTAGAAAGTTCAATTCAGTTCAGTCGCTCAGTCGTGTCCAGTTCTCCGTGACCCCATGAATCACAGCACGCCAGGCCTCCCTGTCCATCACCAACTCCCAGAGTTCACCCAAACTCATGTCCACAGAGTTGGTGATGCCATCCAGCCATCTCATTCTCCGTCGTCCCCTTCTCCTCCCTCCCCCAACCTTTCCCAGCATCAGAGTCTTTTCCAGTGAGTCAACTCGTCGCATGAGGTGGCCAAAGTATTGGAGTTTCAGCTTTAGCATCAGTCCTTCCAATGAACACCCAGGACTGATCTCCTTTAGAATGGACTGGTTGGATCTCCTTGCAGTCCAAGGGACTCTCAAGAATCTTTTCCAGCACCACAGTTCAAAAGCATCAATTCTTCGGCGATCAGCTTTCTTCACAGTCCAACTCTCACATCCATACATGACCACGGGAAAAACCATAGCCTTGACTAGACGGACCTTTGTTGGCAAAGTAATGTCTCCACTTTTTAATATACTATCAAGGTTTGTCATAACTTTCCTTCCAATGAGTAAGCGTCTTTTAATTTCATGGCTGCAAAGTTAGAGAAGTCTAAATGGATTATCCAAATAGTTTCTAAGATCACTTAATTAACATAAACTTGGAAATCAGTTTTTTGGTTTGCTTATTTATTTGTTTGACAGCCAAAGGATCAACACAACCCAATTGCTGAACTTTACCTAACTGCAGATAAAAAGAACACTGGTACAATTTTCTGAAACATATAGAAGTGAGAAATGCAGCTCCTATGTGTTATTCTAATCAATTGTTATATTGTATATTATATTCTAATCAAGAATATATTGCAATTCAATTTGTAGAAAAATTTAAGCAGCTTGTTTGATTGTCTTGGAAAAATTTCTAGGCATCTATGGCTCCTTTGGGTGAAAAGCAGGAGCCTTGCTAATCTTAGCTTTCACTCTCTTTCCATCTATATTCTACTACCTCTAGTCTTCTCAGTATTCACCTCCTGCATAATGGCTAATGAAAAGACCTACATATAATTCCCCCTGCCAGTCCAATCTGCTCAGGCAGAGTCTTTTCATCATCACTAAAAAAACTTCAGGTTTTATACTAGAAATCTGGGTCTTTACTGGTGGGAGGCAATTTGGCATCTCTGAAAGAAGGGTGTGAACATTTTTCATGTTCATCAAAGGGGCAATAGGTTAAAAACCAATTGAGAAAGAGTTCTATCAATATTGAACATTTATCTGCCCATCCTGACTGATTTGGCAATTGCCATCCTTCTGCTTGTAATTTCCTTCTCTGTCTTTTCATAGTCAATGTCTATACATCCTTTAAAATCAAGTTTAGTTGGCATTTCCTCTGAAAGACGTCCCATGAACATTAGACTGGATTTATGCAGCTGTCTCCCACCTAGATTTTAAAGTCCTTCAATACAGAGATTGTGCATTATTTCTGTTTGGATCATAGATAACTATCACAATTCTTGTCATGTAAGAGACACTCAAATAATATGAGATGAACTGAAATGAACTGGACTTTCAATCTAAGTAATGATCCTATCACGGCTATTACTCAGAAGCATAAGAAAAAACCTTTTCTTCCAATGTACTGTGTCCCTTTTACATCACACCTGGTCTCTTGCATATAGCCTGTTCTTCAGCCTACACTTAACACCACCCTCTTTCTCTCTGAGAGGAATGAGCCAATTCCACTATCCAAGAATAACACCTATGCTCCCTGTGCACATCCCACCATTATACCCATTATACTCTTTCTCTTGCAAAGCCTCACTCTTCTCCTGATTCATTTCGTCTACAATCATGTCCAGGTTACTTAGCCTGAAACTCTCTTGAGAGGCCTTATTAGCCTCTTAAATTATAATTCAGTCCCCACTCACAGATTCTCCCAAACAAATCTACAGGTCAGTATTAAAAAAAAAAGAAAGATCAAAATTATTTGTACATAAATGAGGAGGAGAAAGAAGGGAAGATATTGAGAAGCTGATTTGCAACTGTTAGAGAAAGAGTGGGCTAGAGGGAGCAACAAAATATACCCCTTATATAGAGACTAACATAGTACTTAATAAATTCTACTTGCTCACCAAATCCTATACACTAATAGAGTTGTTGCAACTCAGTCATTTACCATATATGAGCATTCACCTCAAAATTTTAAACTCTGAAATTTGTTTGGTATATATCTTAATTTCATGTTCAGTTCAGTTCAGTCGCTCAGTTGTGTCCGACTCTTTGCGACCCCATGAATCACAGCACGCCAGGCCTCCCTGTCCATCACCAACTCCCGGAGTTCACTCAAACTCATGTCCATTGAGTCGGTGATGCCATCCAGCTATCTCATTCTCTGTCGTCCCCACCTCCTCCCACCCCCAATCCTTCCTAGCATCAGACTCTTTTCCAGTGAGTCAACTCATCACATGAGGTGGCCAAAGTATTGGAGTTTCAGCTTTAGCATCAGTCCTTCCAATGAACACCCAGGATTGATCTCCTTTAGAATGGACTGGTTGGATCTCCTTGCAGTCCAAGGGACTCTCAAGAGTCTTCTCCAGCACCACAGTTCAAAAGCATCAGTTCTTCGGCGATCAGCTTTCTTCATAGTCCAACTCTCACATCCATACATGACCATGGGAAAAACCATAGCCTTGACTAGACGACCTTGGTTGGCAAAGTAATGTCTCTGCTTTTTAAATGCTATCTAGGTTGGTCATAACTTTCCTTCCAAGGAGTAAGCGTCTTTTAATTTCATGGCTGCAATCAGCATCTGCAGTGACTTTGGAGCCCAAAAAAATAAAGTCTGACACTGTTTCCACTGTTTCCCCATCTATTTCCCGTGAAGTGATGGGACCAGATGTCATGATCTTCGTTTTCTGAATGTTGAGCTTCAAGCCAACCTTTTCACTCTCCTCTTTCACTTTCATCAAGAGGCTTTTTAGTTCCTCTTCACTTTCTGCCATAAGGGTGGTGTCATCTGCATATCTGAGGTTATTGATGTTTCTCCCGGCAATCTTGATTCCAGCTTGTGCTTCTTCCAGCCCAGCATTCCTCATGATGTACTCTGCATAGAAGTTAAATAAGCAGGGTGACAATATACAACCTTGACGTACTCCTTTTCCTATTTGGAACCAGTCTGTTGTTCCATGTCCGGTTCTAACTGTTGCTTCCTGACTGCATACAGGTTTCTCAAGAGGCAGGGCAGGTGGTCTGGTATTCCCATCTCTTTCAGAATGTTCCACAGTTTATTGTGTTAGATATCTTAATTTTGAAGTATGGGTATGCAAAATGAGTGTTACATGTAAACTTCCTCTAAAAAAAATAAACACTTTATCTGCTCTTTGCAAATGTTTGAGAGTTTTGAGTCTTTATTGGATTTGTTTGTTGTATAGAGTCCATTTTATGTCAAAGAAACATATTGGTCATGATTGAATTTTTTGAGGGGTTAATGAAGAAGGATGGTGGGATGGAGGGAGGGAAGAAGATGCAAGTTCCCTACACAGAAACAATATGGAGACACATGTGTCACTAGGAAATTATCTTCTAGAAGGGAAGTTATCAAGCCAATAAATTATTGTGGCACTGAGAGAGTCCATTACTAGGTAGGCTGAAAAGAAGTCCAGGGCCCCCGAGGAGGAGATAGCGGTCCGGAGCCCTTGAGAAGGAGAAAAGGGTCTAGGGTTCTCAAGGAGAAAAGGACTTTTTTTTTTTTTTCTATATTGCTTTGTCTTAGTCAATATAACAATATATCTTGCTTGAGGACATGTTTCCTCTTCACAAGAACTTCTGACTAATCTTGTTATCTTAAGAAGTATGTTGTGGGAGTGGGTCTGGTAAAAGTATATAAGGCCTTGGCAAGACTAGCGAGTGGGGGCACTCTCTGTCTCCCTTCTGATGTCTGTGTCAGAAGCATTCTGTCCCTTTTCATACCTTAAAACTCTGCTACACAAAAACTCTTGAGTGATCAAACCTGGTCCCTGGTCCTGAAGCTAAATCTTCTTCTTCGGAGATCATGAATCCGACATCATTCACTGTAAGCAATCATTTTGGGGGCTCATCTGGGATCTCCAGGACAAGGTAAGAACACTCAGAGCTCTAGCTTCTCTGCTTTCTCAGTATACGTGTTTTCTGCTTTATTTTACTAACCCTTTGGTGTGCTTGTGTGAATGAATGACACAAAATGTGTGAAGCAAGTGATGAGCTCTGCTCTAGGGTTTTGTGGTCCCTCATAATGACTGAAGGCAGCCCCAAAAAGAGAGCCTTGTCGGGATTTATATCGACCTGCCAATGCCAAAAGACACCCAATGTCCCTGCAAGGGGAGCAGCCAGAGATGGACAAAGCATGTGGACCCAACTTTCCTTTCTCAGTCACCTTTTCCTGGTTTCTTTGACCATTTCATAATTGCGTGGGGAATTAGAACTACTAATCTGTAAGATCATAGACTTTCAATGGACTTGTGATTCATGCCATTACTATGTACTTTTACTTAGACTCCATGTATGGAAGCACCTAGCCTTTTTAGGAGCCAAGAGTTATAAGAGCATGTTTGGGAGCGAGGAGGAGCTCTAGCTCCAGGAATGTCTCTAAGGCTAGAAGTCACTCTCTTGACTGCCTGCCTCAGGGGCCAGCGACCTGAAAGTGAGTCTTTGTAGTGGTTATGCCTCCTAGCTTTGTGAATAGAAGCACTGTTCATGACCTTGAGGTTTTTGAGGACACAGATGGGGAATTGCAGGATCTGGTCAGATTGGAAATACAGTGAGCTTCTTCCTTTGGTAGCGTTACCTATCAGTGGACCAGAGGAGGCTCTTTGGTGGCTTTTGTCTCAACTCTTTAGATATTTCTTTCTGTGGAATCTGTGGGAATGAACTGGAAGGATTGGCCCTAATAGCTTGAGAACAAAAATCAATTTTTCCTCGGTGGCTGATCCTCTACCACCTCTTTTGCTATCACAGATACTGGCATGGGGACACTCAAAAGGGACATCTTGGGGTTTTTGTTCATCCCTTTATAACTCACCGCTTTTACTGCAGTCAGCGTGCATAGGCACACATAAGACACATGCTTCCCCTAGTGGTCCTGGCTTGGGAAACATTCCAGGAAACTACTCTGCTGCACCCAGGGTGGCATCAGAGGAAAAGGACAAGTCAAACAAAGGTCGTGGTGATATGGAACTAGAAATCAATTTGGGATGCCATCAGGTCTACCCCAGTGCATCTCCACCCTGCCTCAGAGGTAGAACTGGGAGGGATGAGTAAGGTGTCTGTGTCAGTAAGGGACAGACTAAGACCAACCAGGGAAGGAAAGCTTTGGTGGAGAGTCTGTCTACACCCCCATTTAGAGCAGGGAGGGACGCCTCAAGTGGGAAGAAGCCACGGCTGTGGATGTCGCCTTTTTCTCTCTTACAGATGGGAACTGATAGTTTCAGAGCCACTCTTTTAAATGTATTTTAAAATCTGGGACAAGTTTGATACCCAGAGTTTAAAAAGACATGCCTGATCTTCTTCTGTGATACTGAATGGCCACAGTATATTTTGGAAGATGGGGAAAACTGACCAGTTAAAGGGTCTCAACTATCATACTGTTTTATAATTAGACTGATTCTGTAGAAAACGAGGGAAATGAGTGGAAGAGACGTATATGATGCTCTTTATCTCTCTGTAAGACTTGCCAGACTTATATCCCAAGAATACAGATTTGGCTGTGAAATCTTCAGCTCCCTCTTGTCCTCTACTTTGCCCCTATATTTGGGGCTCCCAACTGAACAGGCTGAGAACTGGGGCACCCTTCCAAGAGGGGTTGCTTCAGTCTCTGTAGAAATTCAAACAGTCCCAATTGTGGTTGAGACTATCGAGAGGATCCAAAAAGGTACATGGAACCCTTTATGGGACTAATTGTACTTTATAACCTTACTTGGAGAGATGTAATATATGTCTTGGGACAGATCAGACTCTGACTCCAAAACCTGAGTTTTGGGGGAAGGTACTACTTTTGGAGATGAATGGCTTGAAAGTGAGATAAGGGGAAGGAGGGAACATGAGGTGGCAAGAATACACAGAACTATACAAAAATGATCTTCATGACCCAGATAACCATGAGGGTGCAATCACTCACCTAGAGTCAGACATCCTGGAATGTGAAGTAAAGTGGGCTTTAGGAAACCACCATGAACAAAGCTAGTGGAGGCAATGGAATACCAGTTGAGCTATTTCAAATCCTAAAAGATGATGCTGTTAAAGTGCTGCACTCAATATGTCAGCAAATTTGGAAAACTCAGCAGTGGCCACAGGACTGGAAAATATCAGTTTTCATTTCAATCCCAAAGAAGGGTAATGCCAAAGAATGTTCAAACTACTGCATAATTGCACTCATCTCACATGCTAGCAAAGGAATGCTGAAAATTCTCCAAGCTAGGGTTCAACAGTACATGAACCATAAACTTTCAGATGTTCAAGCTGGATTTAGAAAAGGAAGAGGAATAAGACAGCAAATTGCCAACACCTGTTTGATCACCGGAAAAAGCAAGAAAGTTCCAGAAAAACATCTGCATCTGCCTTATTGACTATGCCAAAGCCTTTAACTGTGTGGATCACAACCAACTGTGGGAAATTCTTAAAGAGATAGGAATACCAGACCACCTGACATGCCTCCTGAGAAATCTGAATGCAGGTCAAGAAGCAACAGTTAGAACTGGACATGTAACAACAGACTGGTTCCAAGTCAGGAAAGGAATACATCAAGGCTGTATATTGTCACCCTGCTTATGTAACTTCTATGCAGAATACACCATGCAAAATTCTGGAATGGATGCAGCACAAGCTGGAATCAAGATTTCCAGGAGAAATATCAATAACCTCATTTATGCAGATGACACCACATATATGGCAGAAAGCGAAGAAGAACTAAAGAGTCTCTTGATGAAAGTGAAAGAGGAGAGTGAAAAAGATGGCTTACAACTCAACATTCAGAAAACTAAGATCATGGCATCTGGTCCCATCACTTCATGGCAAATAGAAGGGGAAACAGTGGAAACAGTGACAGACTTTATTTTTTAGGGCTCCAGATTCACTGCAGGTGATGACTGCAGCCATGAAATTAAAAGATACTTGCTCCTTTGAAGAAAAACTATGACCAACCTAGACAGCATATTAAAAAGCATATATATTACTTTGTCAACAAAGGTCCATCTAGTCAAAGCCATGGTTTTTCCAGTAGTCACATATGGAAGTGACAGTTGGACTATAATGAAAGCTGAGAGCCGAAGAATTGGTGTTTTTGAACTGTGGTATTGGAGAAGACTCTTGAGAGTCCCTTGGATTGCAAGGAGATCCAACCAGTCAATCCAAAAGGAAATCATTCCTGAATATTCATTGGAAGGACCAATGCTGAAGCTGAAACTCCAATACTTTGGTCACCTGATGTGAAGAACTGACTCTTTGGAAAAGATCCTGATGCTGGGGAAGATTTAAGGTGGGAGAAGGGGACAACAGAGGATAAGATGGTTGGATGGCATCACTGACTCAATGGACATGAGTTTGAGCAAGCTCTGGGAGTTGGTGATGGACAGGGAAGCCTGGCATGCTGCAGTCCATGGGGTCACAAAGAGTTGGACATGACTGAGCAACTGAACTGAAATTAACAACTGGGAGCCAAGCTGTTCCAATAACAGAGCCACTTTGCTGGATATATTCTTGAAGGACTCAAGCGAGCACATGCTGAGACTTTAAACTATGCTAACTGGCTGACACAGAACAGGAAGAGAAGGAAACTCCTGGTAAATTCCTAGATAGGCTACAGGAAGCTCTCCACAGTTTTACTGACACTGATCCCAAAAATTCAGAAGGAGGAGTAATCTTAAAAGATAGTTTGTCACTCAGTTGGCTCCAGATACTGCCCTTAGTTATAACAACAGGCTTTTGGAACAAATCAGTCTTTTAAAAAACTGTTACAGCTGGCTCAGATGGTATATTATGGTAGAGAATATGAGGAGGAAAATAGGAGGCAAAAAAAAAAAAACCCAAAAAGAACCAGGCAAAAGACTGAAGTCCCAACAACGTCTGTTAGACCTGCTCTGAAACAGCCTGAGAAAAAGACCCAGAAAAACCCAGGCAAAAAGGGATGGACTTGTTATTATTGTGGAAAAGAGAGGCATCTCAGGCAGGATTGCCCTTAGGCATCTAAGCCACCCCCAGCTCCATGTCCAGTGTGCAAAGGACCATACTGGAAAAAGGACTGCCCTCCAAGGCATAGGCCCCAGGGTTCAGACTCTCAAGACAATCAGGACTGAAGGTGCCCAGGGGCCCCCACACAAGCTCCCATCCTAATTACACCTAGGAACCCCAGGCATTAATAACTGTAGGGGGCCAATCAGTCCATTTTCTTTTGGACACTCAGGCAGCTTTCTCTGTGCTCAATGAAGCCCCTGATCTGCTTTCCTCCCAATCCACTACTGTAATGGGACTGTCTGGACAAGCCAAACATTATTATTTCAATCATCCTCTAAGCTGCAACTGGGACTTTGTGCTATTTTCACAAGAGATTCTGATCAGGCCAGAGTCTCCCTCACCCTTTCTGTGGAGAGATATACTGAGAAAGGTCCATGCCTCTGTTTTCATAAATATGGAACCTGTTCTTTTAATTGAAGCATATGTAAATCCTACAGTGTGGGCTGATGGAAAAACTGGGTCAAACATAAAATGCTGTTCCAGTCTTTATCAAGCTCAATGACCCTCACTTATTTCCATTTCAAAAGCAGTATCCTTTAAAGCCTGAGGTTAAGGAAGAGTTAAAACCCATCATTGAAAATTTAAAGGAACAAGGGCTATTAATTCCCTATAACAGTCCATGCAACAGACCTATTTTTGGTGTAAAAGAGTCAAATGATAAATAGAGACTTGTTCAAGATATAAAAATAGTGTCTAATCCTTATACTTTATTGTCTGAAATACCTAAACAACCCAAATATTTTTCAGTCACAGATTTGAAGGATACTTTCTAGAGTTAAACCTATACTAAATCATCCTCTACCTATGACTTTAAGTCAATTGAGAGGATTCTTGGGCATTACAGGCTATTGTCACATTTGGATTCTGGGTTGTGGGGAACTTGCCTGGCTTTTATATAAACTTATAACTGAGACTCAGCAGGACCAACCCAAAAAGCTGGGCCAGAGACTCAAAAGGCTTTTAAGGCTCTTCAAACTGCTCTCTTGCAGGCTCTGGCTTTGAGCTTGCCCACAGGATCAGAGTTGGTTAGTGAAAAAAAAAGCTATGGCTGCATTGCTTAAGGGTAATTGCTACTATTGTTTTGCTAATGCATAAAGCTCATAAGTTTACTAATGGGCAACATCTTTGATAAGTGGGATCTTAAAATCTAAAGTTCAGAGCAACAATGCTCCATTTTTAAAGCTGCTGTAACTCAAGGGGTGTCAAAAGCTCTAAGAATAGAATATCACTTACACTGTTCCTGGAGACCCTAATATTCAGAAAAAGTTGAAAAGGCTAATGACATTATTAAGAGGCATCTGTGTAAGCCAGCTCAGGAAACACAAGACAGTTGGTTTCAAGTTTCACCCATTGCTTTAATGAGGCTCAAACTGTTCCTAAGAAGAAGGGGCTGTCTCTATGACAGACTGTTTTTGTGCACAGATATTGTCATAGATCCTGAAGCCTTAGAATTAACTATGTGACTCAGCTTTCAGCTTTTCAACCTTCTCATCAATTGAAGGCTTCATATGGTGGGTTTCTCCGCTTCAAGAAAAGGACTTTCTTCAGCTCTGCGAATACGTTCACCAACAACAATCATATGTGACACCTCTTGATCTGATGACATCTAACAATCCTAAGATGGACTGATGTAACTATGGACATAATGTAACTTTTAATTTTGATTTTGTTTTAACTTGGTTTAATGACTATTTTGCCTTACATCTGTAACTGTAAAACAGGGTTTCTAACTGTCTGAAAGCTTTTCAGCTACAAATGGTTGTTCAAGCTCCTACAACCTCTGCCAATTATTACTTGGGGCCCCTGGATCAGAGACCCTCAATATGAGGGTTAAGAGAATATGTTGCCTCAACAATTTAGGGATGATGCCCCTCAAAAGCAGGAAATAGTTATGGAATGAAAAGGACACTCCTTTCCCTTGGCAACATAATTCTCCTAAAGGGTGAGGGGTGGGTGGGAATGAGAATCAATTACTAGATAGGTTGATAAGAAGTCCAGGGTCCCTGAGGAGGAGAAAGGGTTCCGGAGCCCTTGAGAAGGAGAAGGGTCTGAGGTTCTCAAGGGGAAAAGAACAAATGCTTTTTTTTTTTTTTCTACATTGCTTTGTCTTAGTTACTGTAACAATGTATCTTTCTCTATGTTTCTCCTTAACAAGAACCTTCTATTAACAAGAACTAACGAACGAACGAACGAACGAACCTTGTTATTGGCTCAGAGGTTAAAGCGTCTGCCTCCAATGCGGGAGACCCAGGTTAGATCCCTGGGTCGGGAAGATCCCCTGGAGAAGGAAATGGTAACCCACTCCAGTATTCTTGCCTGGAGAATCCCATGGACGGAGAAGCCTGGTAGGCTACAGTCCACGGGATCGCAGAGTCGGACACGACTGAGCGACTGAACAGAACAAATGTGTCAGGAGTGGGTCTGGTAAGACCTTTCTATTGTTAGTTCTAATCTTGTTAATTTAAGATGTATGTTGTGGGAGTGGGTCTGGTAGAAGTATGTGAAGGCCCAGATAAGACTAGTCTCCCTCTGGCTTCCAATGTCTGTGTCAGAAGCTTTCTCTGTCCCTTTTCATACCTTAAAAAATCTCTGCTACACAAAGGCTCTTGAGTGATCAAACCTGGTCCCTGGTCTTAAAGCTAAATCTTCTTTAGAGACCATGAATCTGACATCATTCACTGTAAGCTATCAGCACCAACAAATACAATTCTAGATGAACAGACAATGTTTACATTTTGTGTTTTGACTATTTTATTATGAAGTAAGAGAATGCCTAATGTGAATAATCCCAAAAGCCTTTACTGTGGTTGATTATGCCAGTATAGCACCAAACCAATTCATGCTATCCTGTGTCCTCATCTATGACTGATGCTGTACAGTACCACACTGACTGATGGGCTTTGTTGTGTGTGTGTGTGTCTGTGTGCGGATGTTTTAGTCTCTCAGTCGTGTCTGACTCTTTGTAATCCCATGGACAACTCTGTTCATAGAATTCTTCAGGCAAGAATACCGGAGTGGGTAGTCATTCCCTTCTCCAGGGTACCTTCCTGAAACACGGATCAAACCCAGATCTCCCATATCACAGGCAGATTCTTTACTATCTGAGCCACCAGGGAAGTCCCAAGAATACTGGAGTGGGTAGCCATTCCCTTCTCCAGGGATCTTCCAGACACAGGTCTGGAAGGGTCTGAACCCAGGCCTCCTGCATTGCAGGCACACTGTTTACCATCTGAGCCCAAGGGATATAACATGATACAGCAGAGATTAAAAAAATGCTGGTGCCTAGGTGGTTATGTTCTTGCTTCTTTTGAAATGGGTCTCCATGTGAACAAGCCTAGGCTGGTCAGCCAGAGTGAGTCACTGTGTTGAGGCCATAATTCCAGCTCAAATTACTAACCAATAATCAATAAATGACAGAAATGGTATGGACCTAACAGAAGCAGAAGACATTAAGAAGAGGTGGCAAGAATACACAGAAGAACTGTACAAAAAAACATCTTCACGACCAAGATAATCACGATGGTGTGATCACTCACCTAGAGCCAGAGATCTTGGAATGTGAAGTCAAGTGGGCCTTAGAAAGCATCACTATGAACAAAGCTAGTGGAGGTGATGGAATTCCAGTTGAGCTATTTCAAATCCTGAAAGATGATGCTGTGAAAGTGCTGCACTCAATATGCCAGCAAATTTGGAAAACTCAGCAGTGGCCACAGGACTGGAAAAGGTCAGTCTTCATTCCAATCCCAAAGAAAGGCAATGCCAAAGAATGCTCAAACTACCACACAGTTGCACTCATCTCACACGCTAGTAAAGTCATGCTCAAAATTCTCCAAGCCAGGCTTCAGCAATATGTGAACTGTGAACTTCCAGATGTTCAAGCTGGTTTTAGAAAAGGCAGAGGCACCAGAGATCAAATTGCCAACATCCGCTGGATCATGGAGAAAGCAAGAGAGTTCCAGAAAAACATCTATTTCTGCTTCATTGACTATGCCAAAGCCTTTGACTGTGTGGATCACAACAAACTGTGGAAAATTCTGAAAGAGATGGGAATACAAGACCACCTGCCCTGCTTCTTGAGAAACCTGTATGCAGGTCAGGAAGCAACAGTTAGAACTGGACATGGAACAACAGACTGGTTCCAAATAGGAAAAGGAGTACGTCAAGGTTGTATATTGTCACCTTGCTTATTTAACTTCTATGCAGAGTACATCATCAGGAACTCTGGGCTGGAAGAAGCACAAGCTGGAATCAAGATTGCCAGGAGAAATAACAATAACCTCAGATATGCAGATGACACCACCCTTATGGCAGAAAGTGAAGAGGAACTCAAAAGCCTCTTGATGAAAGTGAAAGAGGAGAGTGAAAAAGTTGGCTTGAAGCTCAACATTCAGAAAACAAAGATCATGGCATCTGGTCCCATCACTTCATGGGAAATAGATGGGGAAACACTGGAAACAGTGTCAGACTATTTTGGGGGGCTCCAAAATCACTGCAGATGCTGATTACGACCATGAAATTAAAAGACCCTTACTCCTTGGAAGGAAAGTCATGACACACCTAGACAGCATATTAAAAAGCAGAGACATTACTTTGCCAACCAAGGTTCGTCAAGTCAAGGCTATGGTTTCTCCGGTGGTCATGTATGGATGTGAGAGTTGGACTATAAAGAAAGCTGATGGCCGAAGAATTGATGCTTTTGAACTGTGGTGTTGGAGAAGACTCTTAGAGTCCCTTGGACTGCAAGGAGATCCAACCGGTCCATTCTAAAGGAGATCAATCCTGGGTGTTCATTTGAAGGACTGATGCTAAAGCTGAAACTCCAATACTTTGGCCACCTCATGTGACGAGTTGACTCACTGGAAAAGAGTCTGATGCTGGGAGGGATTGGGGGCAGGAGGAGAGGGGAATGATAGGGAATGAGATGGCTGGATGGCATCACCGACTTGATGGACATGAGTTTGAGTGAACCCCGAGAGTTGGTGATGGACAGGGAGGCCTGGCGTGCTGTGATTCATGGGGTCTCAGAGAGTCAGACACGACTGAGCGACTGAACTGAACTGAATTGAATAATTTAGTCTGATATTTTTATCCCTTGATAATTGTACTAGATGAATTAGTTGTACTAATGAGCTTGTAGTGAATATAAATTTTAGCAGTAATAGATGAACTATGAATACTTACGTAAAGCAATGAAGGGCTAAATTCAATAAGGTACAAGTACTTGTAACATGCTCATTTTATCCTAGAAGTTCTTCAGTAATGTTGAAGTTCTAAATAAACTCTTAAAAATAAACCATCTGCATTATGATGCTCTTAAGAAAATATTTCTTACTTAAAAATAGAGATATATATTTTATTTACTATAGTCTCTTATAGGAATATTTAACATATAGAAATATAGCACTGATTATTTAATTCACATACTTTTTCCTTCTGATTTTAAATGCACACTACATTTTAAAGACTTAATATTCTTGAATATTTGAAGCTATATGTCATGTTTGTGGTAAGGATAAACAAACTAATGACAGAGATTACAGTTTCTCAATCCAGATAATCTTAGGATATGCAAGAAATCAATGAAAACCTAGAATGATTTATGAGCTTATCTAATCAGTTTAGACTGTACTTTGTAAATCCCTTCTTCCTTAAAGAAAACCTACTTAATATTTAGTTTCTTTAATTTGATACTTTCCTGAATTACACATTTTTAAAAATATAATATTTGTCTAAGGCAGAATTCAAGTATACAAAATAATAACTCTATATTATAATGATTACATAGCTATATAAACTAGGGCATTTACTTATATTAAATTCAAGGTTCACATCCTGGCAAATTTTACCTGGCTAAGTCATCACTGCTCTTCTGTCACAGAAAAATAGTGAGATAAAACAGTGTAAATATAAAGATATTGTAGCATATTCTATTGCTATCCTCTCCTGATGAGTAAAACAATTTTACCAAAAAACAAACAAACAAATTTTAATGAAGCTGGCATAAGGCTTGTTAAAATATTATTTATACCCACAGAAGGCAGATTTCATCAGATATTTGTGATTAAAAAAATCTTTCTATGAAAAAAATCAGATCTTCTTTGTTTCTTATGCTTGTACTAATATTTCTTTATACTTTCTCTGTTCTTGAGAGGATTATATGAGGTGAAGTTGTGAGAAAAGGATAGCTATGAAGCTGAGTGTCCAAAGGAAAAGAAAAAATAAAAAAGAACCAAGACAAGAATGTAGATGAATCTGAGAAGCTAGAATATGGTCAAATATCAAAAGCATGTATGTTAGAATTAGGGTTTATAATAAGCAGTAATATCATGGGGAATAAGAAGCCAAAGCCAGACAAATATTCAAAAATCAGCTATGAAGGAAGAAAAAAACCACCATTTGTTGAGAGTCTACTAAGTACGGGATATTATGTTCATGCTTGGCCTAGATTAGTTTATTCCTCACCACAGCCTTCAGATGCAGGTATCATTGTTTCTATTTTATCAGTGTGGACATGGGGCACAGATAAATTACATGACTTGCCTGTGTTTACTCATTTAAGTGACTTAAATAGAGTAGAAACCCAGGCATGCTGGGGTACAAAGCCCGTGCTCTAAATCTGGCAACGATGGCAAGACAAGAGAAGAATGATTGCAGACTGAAGTTTCTGCCTCAGCTTCGGGACTGTTTTACTAGCATTTCCCATCTCATACACTCAGTTTACTAACAATCCCTTCTTAAAACTGGTTACTACCACTCCATATTCTTACCATGGTTTCTAAGTTGTCCATGGAGTGGTGGTTTCTCTGTCATATGTAACTCTATCTAGTAGGCTTGGATGATCTTATTCAACTCATCTATATGTCAGACTAAAAGTTATTGTTCAGTCACTAAGTCACGTCTGACTCTTCGTGACATGGACTGCAGCACACCAGGCTTCCCTGTCCTTCACTATCTCCCAGAGTTTGCTCAAACTCATGTTCATTGAGTCGATGAGGCCATCCAACCATCTTATTATCTCTCCCCCCCTTCTCCTCCTGCCCTCAATCTTTCCCAGCATTAGGGTCTTTTCCAGTGAGTTGGCACTTTGCATCAGGTGGCCAAAGTACTGGAACTTCAGTTTTAGCATCAGTCCTTCCAATGAATATTTAGGGTTGATTTCCTTTGGGAATAACTGGTTTGATCTCCTTGCAGTCCAAGGGACTCTCAAGAGTCTTCTCCAACACCACAATTAGAAAGCATCAATTCTTCAGCGCTCAGCCATCTTTATGGTCCAACTCACATCCCCAGTGAATACTAGAAAATTAGTTTGTTATAAAATGAGCTATCCTCATATAAGACATTTTTACTCTTGTAACAAAATGTAACAATAGGATACAACCACTGCCTTGTAAGAGGTTAAAGCCATATACAAATAGTTTATATATGCATGGCTCTCCAAGGGCAAATCAAAATATCCCCAATTCCCTAGCCTGGCACATAGAAACCAAAAGAAATTTCATCTTAGAAATAGCAAGACTAGTTAATCACCAGGTATACCCATGTTACAGGCAGAGTTAAGCCATGACTAAATATACATGGACTGGTTCGATCTCCTTGCAGTATAAGGGACTCTCAAGAGTCTGGCGGGAGGAGAAGGGGACGACAGAGAATGAGATGGCTGGATGGCATCACTGACTCTGTGGACATGAGTTTGAGTGTACTCCGGGAGTTGGTGATGGACAGGGAGGCCTGGCGTGCTGTGATTCATGGGGTCGCGGAGAGTCGGACACGACTGAGCGACTGAACTGAACTGAACTGAAATATACATGGTGAGAAGAAATTAGCACACTTAACACAAAGCTTCAACATAGCAGTAGCTCAATAAACATTCACAAAATTGTATAGGAATAAATATTTCCCATTCTCTTTCAGTTCTGTGGAAGGAAACATGCATGCCTTTTGCTTTTAGGAGAGACTAAGAAGAGAACTACCTAACTAAGCTATGACAAGTATTTATTATAAAAGAATGATAAATATAGTGCAGTGAAGGAAATAAGGTATAAAGAAGTTCCTGTGAGAGTCAAGATGAGAGGAGGTTATTTCAGGACATAAAATATGAATTCATTTTATCTTTGTTACACCTATGGCTGTCAAATTCACTGTTTGTTCCTGAGTATATATCAGGACTGGCTTGACCTCTTGTAACACACCAAAAGTAAATTATATAATGTGGAGAAAAATATCTAGATAGCCAAAAGCATCTCATGGAACAAAAATGAAGACTCGGGAAGAAAATGTATGTAGATTACTCAATGCCATTTCAGAATAAGTGATATTTAAAAAATAAAGTAGCCAAAACTCTATACCTAAGGGAACCAAAACATGTAACATAAAGAAGGTCAACCCATTTAATTAGTATAGTCTTGAATTTACATGGACAGCTGCATATTGGTTTCAGAGCTCACTGAGAGCTCTGTCCAGTGTTAAGTTGGGACAACATTACCAAAGCAGATTATTTATCTGATTTTGAGAGTTACAAAATCTTTGAATGGAGCAAGAACTTTCAAGAATCAGTCTTAAACCAAATGTCTTCCGAGTTTTCACTCAGAATTATTTGAATAGCTCTACTGTGGCAAAATTTTCCATCTTAGAATACACTCATTTTTAGTACTTTGCTTCTTAATGATTGAGTAAAAATCTTATATTCATTTCTATTAATATATTTTAGTTCTAGTTCTATCCATGCATAATGAGCAATTGGTCCTTTTCCTATGCTGACTATTCAAGTTTCAAAATCATTACTAAAACCTGTTGCTAACTCTCCAGTTTATCATTCATTGTGTGACACCATTTCCAGGCTTCTAATTATCCTAACTTCCTTTCTCTGAAAGTTCCACTTAAATTTCACACATGAGTATGTGTAAGTACTACAGACATGTATACCCATTGCCACAGATGACCCCCCAGGTCAGCAATTCTCTTACTATCTATAGTGAAATATCACTGAGCTTTTATATCTCTCTCTCAAGGACCAAAGTTTTGTTTAAAAAAAAAAAAGTAAAATAGTGAATAGACAAACTTTAAGCCCTGTTTGTTATTATTAGATTCATCTAACATAAAATTACTCAGTTGATTGTTTCCTCTCAATTTAATTTCTTATCTCATCATAAACTAGTAACAGTTATGGTTGGCAAGAAATTAAGGGCCATGTTTGAGCAGCACTGTCAGGTAATAGATTCTGTGCTTAAGTATGTATATCTCATGCTTGTATGAGTATGGAAAGTAAATGCCTTCATTGAGACTCTATCAACCAAATTCACAATAACATCTATTAATCTAGACTATTTCATCCAGACCTACTGTGTAGCAGCAAAAACTCTACCCAATATTTGATAATAAACTATAACAGATTCTGAAAAATATATCTATATATACATAATATGTATAAATATATACACACACATAACTAAATCATTTTTGTGTACACCTGAAACTAACACAATATTGTATATCAACTCTACTTCAATAAAAAATGTTTTTATTTTTTAATGTGGTAAAATAAACAAATAAATCCATCCAGTTCTGTATTATTGAATTTCTTTTCAAAATATAAATTCAGCAATCTTAACATATTATTATGACTGTAAGATATCAATTTACTATGTCAACAATTCCTATTTTTAGTTTTATCATAATGAAATAATACCTTTTCAATGTGGATAATATAAAAGATGAAAAATATTTAGTATATAGAGAATAAAGTAAAGCCATAATCCCACTCTTTAGCAAATTAGGCCATCGCCTTTGCAATCAGAAAAAAAATGAAATTAAATCTAAATCCAAAAATTAATATATATGGACTTTAAGCAAATAATTTATTTGTCTAAGGTCTCTCATTTTAAGAAGAAGTGATAAAATCCTCTCTATAGGTTAGCTGTAAGCATTAAATGTAAAAAAGTTCTACATTTCTTAAAGGGCAAATATAATAAATGTTCCAGAAAGTTAAATATTATTATACAGGTATAATATTATGCTGCTCATTATCTGGTGTTTTTCTATGTTTTACACAAAATTGAGATTTTACTGTATTTAAACTTATCCTATTTTTTTTCACATAATGTATTAAGCAGGTATCCTACCACCTTAAATTGTTTTCTAAGAGGTCATTAGAATAGCTTCATTATTCTCTTCTCCAATTAGACATCTTTCCTGCTTCTGTTCCTTATGCCATTTTGAAATAGAGGTTTTTCTAACTTCATCCAAATTATTGATAAAAAGTATTGAAAAAGAAGTAGTTGAGCTTATAGTTCACCAGTAGCAATCTTCTTCTGGTAATTGTTTCTTGAAATTTTTTTTTTTTTTTAAAGAGAAAGTGGTTTTTTCCTCATCATATGAAACCATAATATAAGCACTTTCAGAAGTATGTGAATCATGATCTTTTTTTTAAAAAAAAAAGGGCATGTCATTTTAGGGCTAAAATTTCCTACTTCTTTTGGCCCAGGAAGTACATCTTATAGTATCCCAAAGAGGACTGAACAAACCACATCCTGCACCCCAAATCTCACACACATCCTATGTTTTGTAAGTGTCATATTGAGAGAAGCCACACACTAGTTCATGTATTGTCTATGGCGGTTCTCACACTAAAATAACAAAAGGGAGTAACGTGACAGAGACTGCACAGATTGCAAAGCTGAAAATACTTGTTTTCTGGCACTTTACTGTGCTGTGTTTAGTCGCTCAGTCATGTCCAACTCTTTCTGACCCCAAGGACTGGAGCCCATCAGGCTCCTCCGTCCATGGGATTCTCCAAGCAAGAATACTGGAGTGGGTTGCCATGCCTTCCTTCAGGGGATCTTCTTGATCCAGGGATTGAACCCAGGTCTCCTGCACTGCACGTGGATTCTTTACCATCTGAGCCCCCAGTTCAGTTCAGTTCAGTCGCTCAGTCGTGTCCGACTCTCCGCGAGCCCATGAATCACAGCACGCCAGGCCTCCCTGTCCATCACCAACTCCTGGAGTTCACTCAAACTCATGTCCAGAGTCCGTGATGCCATCCAGCCATCTCATTCTCAGTCGTCCCCTTCTCCTCCCGCCCCCAACCTTTCCCAGCATCAGAGTCTTTTCCAGTGAGTCAATTCGTCGCATGAGGTGGCCAAAGTATTGCAGTTTCAGCTTTAGCATCAGTCCTTCCAATGAACACCCAGGATCGATCTCCCTTAGAATGGACTCGTTGGATCTCCTTGCGGTACAAGGGACTCTCAAGAGTCTTCTCCAACACCACAGTTCAAAAGCATCAATTCTTCGGCCATCAGTCTTCTTCACAGTCCAACTCTCACATCCATACATGACCACGGGAAAAACCATAGCCTTGACTAGACGGACCTTGGTTGGCAAAGTAATATCTCTGCTTTTTAATATATTATCAAGGTTGGTCATAACTTTCATTCCAAGGAGTAAGCGTCTTTTAATTTCATGGCTGCAATCAGCATCTGCAGTGATTTTCGAGCCCCAAAAAACAAAGTCTGACACTGTTTCCACTGTTTTTCCATCTATTTCCCATGACGTGATGGGACCAGATGCCATGATCTTTGTTTTCTGAATGTTGAGCTTCAAGCCAACCTTTTCACTCTCCTCTTTTACTTTCATCAAGAGGCTTTTGAGTTCCTCTTTACTTTCTTCCATAAGGGTAGTGTCATCTGCATACCTGATATTATTGATACTTCTCCCAGCAATCTTGATTCCAGCAGGTGCTTCTTCCAGCCCAGCGTTCCTCATGATGTACTCTGCATATAAGTTAAATAAGCAGGGTGACAATATACAGCCTTGACGCACTCCTTTTCCTATTTGGAACCAGTCTGTTGTTCCATGTCCAGTTCTGACTGTTGCTTCCTGACCTGCATACAGGTTTCTCAAGAGGCAGGTCAGGTGGTCTGGTATTCCCATCTCTTTCAGAATTTTCCAGTTTACTGTGATCCACACAGTCAAAGGCTTTGGCATAGTCAATGAAGCAGAAATAGATGTTTTTCTGGAATTCTCTTGCTTTCTCCATGATCCAGCGGATGTTGGCAATTTGATCTCTGGTGCCTCTGCCTTTTCTAAAACCTGCTTGAACATCTGGGAGTTCACGGTTCACATATTGCTGAAGCCTGGTTTGGAGAATTTTGAGCATGACTTTACTAGCGTGTGAGATGAGTGCAATTGTGCGGTAGTTTGAGCATTCTTTGGCATTCCCTTTCTTTGGGATTGGAATGAAGACTGACCTTTTCCAGTCCTGTGGCCACTGTTGAGATTTCCAAATTTGCTGGCATATTGAGTGCAGCACTTTCACAGCATCATCTTTCAAGACTTGAAATAGCTCCACTGGAATTCCATCACCACCACTAGCTTTGTTCGTAGTGATGCTCTCTAAGGCCCACTTGACCTCACATTCCAAGATGTCTGGCTCTAGGTCAGTGATCACGTTATCGTGACTATCTTGGTCATGAAGATCTTTTCTGTACAGTTCTTCTGTGTATTCTTGCCACCTCTTCTTAATATCTTCTGCTTCTGTTAGGTCCATACCATTTCTGTCCTTTCTTGAGCCCATCCTTGCATGAAATGTTCCCTTGCTATCTCTAATTTTCTTGAAGAGATCTCTTGTTTTTCCTTTTCTGTTGTTTTCCTCTATGTCTTTGCATTGATCACTGAGGAAGGCTTTCTTATCTCTCCTTGCTATTCTTTGGAACTCTGCATTCAGATGCTTATATCTTTCCTTTTCTCCTTTGCTTTTCGCTTCTCTTCTTTTCACAGCTATTTGTAAGGCCTCCTCAGACAGCCATTTTGCTTTTTTGCATTTCTTTTCCATGGGGATGGTCTTGGTCCCTGTCTCCTGTACAATGTCACGAACCTCCATCCAGAGTTCATCAGGCAATCTATCAGATATAGTCCCTTAAATCTATTCCTCACTTCCACTGTATAATCATAAGGGATTTGATTGAGGTCATACCTGAATGGTCTAGTGGTTTTCCCTACTTTCTTCAATTTAAGTCTGAATTTGGCAATTAGGAGTTCCTGATCTGAGCCACAGTCAGCTCCTGGTCTTGTTTTTGCTGACTGTATAGAGCTTCTCCATCTTTGGCTGCAAAGAATATAATCAATCTGATTTCGGTGTTGACCATCTGGTGATGTCCATGTGTAGAGTCTTCTCTTGTGTTGTTGAAGAGCGTGTTTGCTATGACCAGTGCATTCTCTTGACAAAACTCTATTAGCCTTTGTCCTGCTTCATTCTGTGCTCCAGGGCCAAATTTGCCAGTCACTCCAGGTGTTTCTTGACTTCCTACTTTTGCATTCCAGTCCCCTATAATGAAAAGGACATCTTTTTTGGGTGTTAGTTCTAAAAGGTCTTGTAGGTCTTCATAGAACTCTTCAACTTCGGCTTCTTCAGCATTACTGGTTGGGGCATAGGCCTGGATTACTGTAATATTAAATGGTTTGCCTTGGAAACGAACAGAAATCATTCTGTCGTTTTTAAGATTGCATCCAAGTACTGCATTTCGGACTCTTTAGTTGACCATGATGGCTACTCCATTTCTTCTAAGAGATTCCTGCCCACAGTAGTAGATATAATGGTCATCTTAGTTAAATTCACCCATTCCAGTCCATTTTAATTCACTGATTCCTAGAATGTCTATGTTCACTCTTGCCATCTCCTGTTTGACCACTTCCAATTGGCCTTGATTCATGGACCTAACATTCCAGGTTCCTATGCAATATTGCTCTTTACAGCACCGGACCTTGCTTCTATCATCGGTCACATCCACAACTGGGTATTGGTTTTGCTTTTGCTCCATCCCTTTATTCCTTCTATAGTTACTTCTCCACTGATCTCCAGTAGCATACTGGGCACCTACTGACCTGGGGAATTCCTCATTCAGTATCCTATCATTTTGCCCTTTGATACTGTTCATGGGGTTCTCAAGGCAAGTATACTGAAGTGGTTTGCCATTCCCTTCTCCAGTGGACCATATTCGGCTGTGGTCCATGTGATCTGATCAACTAGTTTGCTGTGATTATGATTGCAGTATGTCTGCCCTCTGATGCCCCCTCCCAATACCTACCATCTAATTTGGGTTTCTCTTACTTCGGTCGTGGAAAATCTCTTCATAGCCACTCCAGCAAAGTGCAGCCGCTGTACCTTACCTTGGATGAGGGGTATCTCCTCAAGGCGCCCCTCCTGACCTTGAACGTGGAGTGGCTCCTCTCGGCCCTCCTGCACCCACGCTGCCACCGCCTGTTGGACGTGGGGCAGCTCCTCTCGGCCGCTGGCCCTGGCTTCAGGTGTGGGGTAGCTCCTCTCCGCCTTGCCTCTTTGCCTGGTCGGTTGCGCAGGGGCCGGCGTCTCCCGCGTCTGTGCCGCCCAATTATTGCTCTAGGCAAATGAGAATGAGAAATAGACTCAATGGACAAGTAGTAATTTTATTGCAAGTGATGACCTAAGATATCATCATGAACTGAGGCTTAAACAGAAGACACTAATAGGAAAATTGGGTCACCAAGACACTTGATAGCAAAAGCAAATCAAACTCGGACGATCTTATGCCACAGCAGCCGGTAAAGCATTTCCAATAGAGGGAATGAGTTAATGTCTAGAAATGATATAATGTTATATTAAAAGTTTTCCTACCTGGGGTTAATTTAGTATCTTTTAACAATAATTTAACATCATTTAATTAAATTTGGGAACTTGGTAACATTATTTCCTTGCATATATATTTCTGTTTCTCCACTTTTTCTGGAACTCTCATTAACATAGGATGAATCTTGACACTGCCCCACGTGTCATCTGAACATCTAAGGTTCTGATCATTTTTCTTTTGTCTTCTCTCTCTTCTTCCATTCACAAAATGTCTATTGATTTATCTTCAAGGTGACTGAGTTTTCCTTTTGCCAATTCACATGTATTGTTGAGTCCACCAGTGAAATCACAGAGGATGAGGCGGTTGGATGGCATCACCAACTCAACGGACATGAGTCTGAGTAAACTCTGGGAGCTGGTGATGGACAGAGAGGCCTGGTGTGCTGCAGTCCATGGGGTCACAAAGAGTTGGACATGACTGAGTGACTGAAATGAACTAATTATACTTTTTAACTCTAGGCTTTTCATTTGGATGTTGAGTCAAGGAACAGATTCTCTTCTAGAGTCTTCTCAGCAACCACTGTCCTTACAGATCTCTTGATTTTGAACCTTTGGCCTCTGAAACTTCCAAAGAATAACTGTTGTTTTAAATGACCACATTTGTAGTAACTGATTACCGCAGCCTTTAGAAATTAGGCCCTCTCCAAATTCCTGATACAAACTCCGTAAGCACAGTAAAATGATTGTTGTTTTATGCTAATAAGCTTGAGATGATTTGTTATGCAGAAGGACTGATGCTAAAGCTGAAACTGCAATACTTTGGCCACCTCATGCGACGAGTTGACTCACTGGAAAAGACTCTGATGCTGGGAAAGGTTGCGGGGGGAGGAGAAGAGGATGACAGAGAATGAGATGGCTGGATGGCATCACCGACTCTGTGGACATGAGTTTGAGTGAACTCCAGGAGTTGGTGATGGACAGGGAGGCCTGGCGTGCTGTGATTCATGGGGACACGGAGAGTCGGACATGACTGAGCGACTGAACTGAACTCAACTGAATAGATACTGAATGTTGAACTTCAAGCCAACTTTTTCACTCTCCTCTTTCACTTTCATCAAGAGGCTCTTTAGTTCCTCTTCACTTTCGGCCATAAGGGCGGTGTCATCTGCATATCTGAGGTTATTGATATTTCTCTAAGCAATCTTGATTCCAGCCTGTGCTTCTTCCAGCCCAGCATTCCTCATGATGTACTCTGCATATAAGTTAAATAAGCAGGGTGACAATATACAACCTTGATGTACTCTTTTTCTTATTGGGAACCAGTCTGTTTTTTGGACTCCAAAATCACTGTGGATGCTGATTGCAGCCATGAAATTAAAAGACACTTACTCCTTGGAAGGAAAGTTATGACCAACCTAGATAGCACATTAAAAAGCAGAGACATTACTTTGCCAACCAAGGTCCGTCTAGTCAAGGCTATGGTTTTTCCCGTGGTCACGTATGGATGTGAGAGTTGGACTGTGAAGAAAGCTGATCACCGAAGAACTGTTGCTTTTGAACTGTGGTGTTGGAGAAGACTCTTGAGAGTCCCTTGGACTGCAAGGAGATTCAACCAGTCCATTCTAAAGGAGATCGATCCTGGATGTTCATTGGAAGGACTGATGCTAAAGCTGAAACTCCAATACTTTGGCCACTTCATGCGAAGAGTTGACTCACTGGAAAAGACTCTGATCCTGGGAGGGGTTGAGGGCAGGAGAAGGGGACGACAGAGGATGAGATGGCTGGATGGCATCACCGACTCTGTGGACATGAGTTTGAGTGAACTCCGGGAGTTGGTGATGGACAGGGAGGCCTGGCGTGCTGTGATTCATGGGGTCACAACGAGTCGGACATGACTGAGCGACTGAACTGAACTGAATAGATACTGAAGGTGAAACTCCAATACTTTGGCTATCTGATGCAAAGAGCCAACTCTCTGAAAAAGACTCTGATGCTAGGAAAGATTGAGGGCAAGAGGAGAAGTGGATGACAGATAATTTGATGGTTAGATGGCATCACTGACCCAATGGATGTAAGTCTGAGCAAACTCCAGGAGACAGTGAAGAACAGGGAAGCCTGACATGCTGCCATCCATGAGGTCGCAAAGACTCACATATAACTTAGCCACTGAACAACAACAACAGCAATGGATAAATAGGTCTGTTCATGTGTATATATTTGGAAATCCTGACATGTTCAAAAGAACACTGTTAACTATGCATTATTACTGTCCTGAGTTGTTCATCATCAAAATTTCATAAGCTGTTGTTCTCCCTTTCTCACTTAAATCAGTGTGAATTGTGTTTTATTATTATTAGATTACTGGGTGAGATTGTTTGGTATCCCTAGAATGTGCAGTAAAATCTTTTGCATATTTTATCCCATGATTTTCAAAACAGACTATAAGATATATACATATGTACCATAGCTTATTTGTGAATCTATGATATTTTATCTTTAAATATGGTATATAAATGAGTGTGTAAATATATATACATAAATATTAATACATATATATGTATATAATTTTGATAGAATTTCCACAATGACAATTTATTTGTGGTGTGCTGCTTGCAAATTTTGTCATTTAAGTGAACAGCAATATAATATTAAAACAACTTACTGAGTAATTGCTAATTTTATTAGACAATTTTGTAATATAAAAATAAGGTTATTCAGTCATGTTCTTCTCTTACAAGCTAAATATAAACTATTTTCCCACTGAATGGGAGATAATTATGGGATAATTTTTTTCTAACTCAGTTCAGTTCAGTTCAGTCGCTCAGTCGTGTCCGACTCTTTGCGACCCCATGAATCACAGCACGCTAGGCCTCCCTGTCCAACACCAACTCCCGGAGTTCACTCAAACTCATGTCCATCGAGTTGGTGATGCCACCCAGCCATCTCATTCTCTGTCGTCCCCGTCTCCTCCCACCCCCAATCCCTCCCAGCATCAGTCTTTTCCCTTAAGTAAAAAAAAAAAAAGTTTTACCAATTATACAACAGCTGCCTCTATATCCACTTGTAAACTATAAACTGACCAGAATTTCACTTACAAGTGGTATCATAGAGCAAACAATTCTTTCTTGCATATGAGCAATCTTTGTGATATGCCTGGCTTACATTAAGATCTATAAAAACTGTCAATTTCCTCAACTGTCAGCCTAATTGCCCTTTGAAAAGGAATAGCAGGTTAATTTGACAAGAGTTGAAGTTACTAAAGATTTTAGCTAATTGCATTTTCTTTTCCAAGTACACTCACACTATTTGCTTAACAATTCATTCTAAACTATTAATATAACTCAAGTCCAAGCTCTTTAGTTCTCAACTTCTGAAATCTAATTTATTCTCAATTGGAAAATCTTTTGGGTGGGACTATCTCCATGCTTATGATAACCTTTTTAGATATTTCCAATAATAAATACAATGTCCAATTAATCAAGAATCAAAAAATAACAATCATCATCCTGGATATTTTTTGTTGATCAAAGTGAAAGTGAAAGTCGCTCAGTCGTGTCTGACTCTTTGCTACCCCATGGACTATATGGTCCATGGAATTCTCCAGGCCAGAATACTGGAGTGGGTAGCCTTTCCCTTCTCCAAGAGATCTTCCCAACCCAGGGATCAAACCCAGGTCTTCTGTATTGCAGGTGGATTCTTTACCTGCTGAGCCACAAGGGAAGCCCATAGTTTAAATTCTTAATTAAACTGACTACAAGTGTTGCTTTCCTCTAGGAAACTGGAGAAAATAGCACAGAAAATGTGTTTGTTTTCTGTTCATTGTGTCCTCATTCTTATGTGTTAGATAGAGTTCAGTAAATTTCTTTTTTAATTTTAGAAGTAAACTTTAAAAAGTAAATTCTTAAATTCCTCTGACTGTCTTTAAGCTTTCATTCTAAATTAAAGAAGTACACACACACACACTCATGAAAAAAAGAGTTTTAGGAAAACCAACTCTTATTTTTTTATATTCAATCCTAAACTGTTAAATACCTGTTCTTTCCAATACATTGACATTCCTGCTTCCCTTTGCTGTTTATGGAGAGAAGTATAATTAAGGTGACTCTAGCTGCTATAACACAAAAAACACCTCAAACCAAAGTCCAAAATAGTTGTTCTTATTAATCAGATGGCCAAGGTCCAAGTGGAAAATCAGCACCTATTCTCTTTCTGTGTTTTGGTTCTACCATATTCAACATATGTTTTCCAAGGTTACCGTGAACATCTGTGTCGAGCCAACATGATGGGAGAGAGCATGGAAGACCTCCCCTGAAGAATTATGTTCACTATGGCTCAAAGTGGTGCACATCACATTTGCTAACGTTCCACTCACGCACTTACTCACATGACCACAAATAATCACAAGGGAGGCAAAGTAATGTAGTCCAGGTTTATGCCAAAGAGCAGTGAAACTGACTTGAAAAACAGTCCTTTTCTGATATTAAAAGACAAAGACCAAAGGGTTAAAAAAAATGGATAAAATAGATACAAATCATCTTATACAATTGTCCTTTTAATGATTTATTCAGATTTGCTACTGATATCTATCTCAAATGATATAAAACATTAGATGATTCTCAGTTTACACGTTTGCTATTAGGTCAAATTTTCACATTAATCAAGGTAATTATTTTCTAAGAAAACTCCAACTCCATATCCTCAGTTCAGTTCAGTTCAGTCGCTCAGTCATGTCCTACTCTTTGCGACCCCATGAACCACAGTACGCCAGGCCTCCCTGTCCAACACCAACTCCCAGAGTTCACTCAAACTCATGTCCATCGAGTTGGTGATGCCATCCAGCCATCTCATTCTCTGTCATCACCGTCTCCTCCCACCCCCAATCCCTCCCAGCATCAGACTCTTCCAGTGAGTCAACTCGTCGCATGAGGTGGCCAAAGTATTGGAGTTTCAGCTTTAGCATAAGTCTTTCCAAACATATATCAATATTAATAATTATAACAATATACCTATATAAAAAGCATATTGAAAATATAAAATATTTTAGAATATTTATAGAAAAATATTAAAGGTAGTCTCTGGGGGAACCACATGTCTCTCAACCACTGATATACCTCAACTGCCTAGAAATGTATCTAGCATAGAGTTGAAACAATAAACAATGTTTGGATGGTTTAAATAAATGCATTTTGTAAGTGTTTTCTCATATACAAACATACACAGAGCTCTAGCTCCTTGAGTTGGTTTATAGTCCTGTGTGAATATGATAATTGAGCAGACAGTTGGAATTTTTTCAACTGACTTTTTAATCTGAAAAATGTATTTTTATACAGTGTTATAACTTTGCACCCATTTTTTTTTAAACAGAAGAAAATGGTTTAGCTGTCAAAAAAACCTTAATATTCATTATTTCACTCCAATATATGACTATCCATAAATTTATAAATTGGCATTTAACACCTCTTTTACCTAACAAAACCAGTAAGAGTGGCACTTTTTTTAATGTTTGTGTTCATCTTTTTTTTTCCTACAACAGATTTCAGTTAAGTTCCATATAATTTACTCTGCAGTATAGGCTTACAAAAAACTATAGGACAAAAATTCCCCCTATTATAATCATAATAAAAACTACACACCAGTTATGACCAAAGTTTAGGAAATTTTTTTAAAGAAAGCACAGAATGAAGCCAAAAGACATTTACATTAAGTTGATTAAGCATACTGCACAACTATATGTATATAGTAAGCCACTCATGTTTGTCAAAAAGTTAAACATAGCATTAACATATTACCCAGAAATTCCTAGTTATATACCCCCCAAAATTAACAGGTATTAATCAGTGCTGTGATTCATGGGGTCACAAAGAGTCGGACACGACTGAGCGACTGAACTGAACTGAATCAATAACCTCAGATATGCAGATGATACCACCCTTATGGCAGAAAGTGAAAAGGAACTCAAAAGCCTCTTGATGAAAGTGAAAGAGGAGAGTGAAAAGTCTGGCTTGAAGCTGAACATTCAGAAAACAAAGATCATGGCATCTGGTCCCATCACTTCATGGGAAATAGATGGGGAAACAGTGGAAACAGTGTCAGACTTTATTTTTGGGGGCTCCAAAATCACTGCAGATGCTGATTGCAGCCATGAAATTAAAAGACGCTTGCTCCTTGGAAGGAAAGTTATGACAAACCTAGATAGCATATTAAAAAGCAGAGACATTACTTTGCCAACCAAGGTCCATCTAGTCAAGGCTATGGTTTTTCCAGTGGTCATGTATGGATGTGAGAGTTGGACTGTGAAGAAAGCTGATCGCTGAAGTATTGATGCTTTTGAACTGTGGTGCTGGAGAAGACTTTTGAGAGTCCCTTGGACTGCAAGGAGTTCCAACCAGTCCATTCTAGAGGAGATCAATCCTGGGTGTTCATTGGAAGGACTGATGCTGAAGCAGAAATTCCAATACTTTGGCCACCTAATGCGACGAGTTGACTCACTGGAAAAGACTCTGATCCTGGGAGGGGTTGGGGGCAGGAGGAGACAGGGACTACAGAGAATGAGATGGTTGGATGGCATCACCGACTCGATGGACATGAGTTTGAGTGAACTCTGGGAGTTGGTGATGGACAGGGAGGCCTGGTGTGCTGTGATTCATGGGGTCGCAAAGAGTCAGAAACGACTGAGCAACTGAACTGAACTGAAACAAAGACATTCACACATTTATTAATAGCACTATTCACAACAGTCCCCCAAAAGTAGAAGCAGCTCAAAAGTTCATCAACTAATGAATGAATTAACTAACTGTAGTAAACACACACACTGAAATATTATTTAGTCTTGAAAAAAAAATTGAAACACTGATATAAGTTATCCTGAGGATGAACCCTGAAAACATTATGATAAGTGAAAGAAACCAGACATATATTAAGTATTGTATGATCCCATTGATATGACATCTCTAAAATAAACAAAACCATAGAGATAGAAGGCATTTTAGTGGCTGCCAGGGACTGGCAAGACATAGGACTGGAGATAACATGCTTAATGCACATAGGGTTTTCTTTTGGAGGGACTGAAACTTCAGAGTTTTAGAACTAGATGGAAGTGAGTTTTATATAACATTGTGAATGTACTAAATGACATTAAAAATGCTCACCTTAAATGATACATTTTATGTGAATTTCACCTCAACAAAAGTCACTCTTGTTTAAAAAAAATATAAATACAGTTTTCTGTAAATCTATATGTTAATATGTACATAGGAAGATAATCCAGAGAAATACATGTAAAAATTTTTAAATGGTTTCACTAGATTTGGAATTATGGATTTTATTCTCTTTTTGAACTATTATTTCTATAATTTTATAAAGGGGAAATATCGTCACCTCAGAAATCGTATATATTATAATGATACATGCATTGTACTGAGAGATATGGTTGGTAGACCAATTGTTAATATTCCTTAAATGTGCATTTTATTTGAGGCTGTTAAAAGTAATATATGTGGTCTTAGACTGAGTCTATAACAAGAGTGAACTAGGAAGGCAAACTGGAAATGAGTACAAGAGTTCTAAAACACTTCCATATCAGATAGAATTTGTATGTAATTTCCTTCTAATTATACAAAAAAATTATATATACAGTAAATTTTATAAGAAAATGTATATATAGTTGGTCATGTGTAAGCTTGAAAATAATAATAGTATACTCTTGAGTTTTAGAGCCCAAGACCCACATTCAGAAACAGGACTATGTCAACTCTTTCCTTTGGGAAGTTTTTTTTTTTTTTCCCCATAAAGATACAGATATTTTATAATTTCAGTACAACTTCATACTTAGTTCAAGAATAGCATTTTAGATTCAGATGCTGGTCTGTGGAGTAGGATTATTATAGTGGGCAGATGGTTTCCCAATAATGTCCTGTTTACACCTATGAAGACTGAAGATGATGAGATATTATTTCCATGATTATGTTATATTCTACAGCACAGCTGATCTTAAGTATGGAAATTATCTGCGGGGTCTTATCTAATCTTATAAGGCCTTTTAAAAGCAAAGATTTTCTCCAGGGAGCAACAGAAGCAGATGTCACAGTTCAAAGCACAAGAAGGATATGGCATGCCATTGTTAACTTTAAAGATGGAGAAGGCCCCAAACAAGGAATGAATAATGAGTCAAGCGCCTGAGAAACAACCTCAGTTCAACCACTTACAAAGGAAATGGGAACCTAATTACAAGACACAATGAACTAAATTCTTCCACTAACAGTAATGACCTTGAAGAGAACTAAAAACTCTAGATTTTAACATAACTGGCTAACTTAATTTCAGACTTGTGAGGTCCTGAGTCAAGAATATAGCCATACTATCCAAGACTTCTGATTCATAAAACTGTGAGATAATAAACGAATGTTGTTTCAAGCTGATTGTTTAACAGTCAGTTAAATTTGTGTTAATTTATTATGCAGCAATAGAAAGTCAGTATAATTACTAACTACCTAAATGATCCCCACACAACTGAAAAAAACTGTCATTCATGTCAAGTGACACATAAAATGTACCCACCACTACCTTGTACCTACTTGCCCTCTCTACCAATTATATCACTAAATAGTTCTCAAGGCAAAGAGCATCTAGATATAGGATCCCTGTCTGATAGGGTAATAGCAAGATTAGGTCATGGAAACTATCCTCAGATAATATTAGGAAAATCCAGAAATTAATGAATGAGACTTAAGAAAAAACCCTTGGGTTATTGCTCTTTGACCCAGTGTCAGTGAGTGAATTAGATCTACCTAAAAGTTACTCAGGTAACTTTGCCATAGAATATGATAAGTATGGGATATAAGAATATAGACTTTGACAATGAATATACGCCAAGCACAAACCAAGTGGATTTGGAGGAATAAAACTGGGCCTCCAATCCCTGGAGAGTTTCCCTTAAACTGAAGATCAGGGAGGGCTCACCATGGCATAGAAAACATATCCTTCAAAATGCTGCATGTCCTTTTCCTCTCATTTTTGCACATCCATAACTCAAGTTTGATATGTGTAGGGGGTGCATATAATGAAAGGCCCAAGAATTCTCATCACCAGGAGAAAGTATCCCCAATTTTACATTAATATTCTGAACTCAATTAATATGAATCAGTCACACAAGTTCAACTAACTCTGGGTGCCTTAGAGAATTTCTCAATCTACGAACTATACCGTACCCTGAAAGAATCTTTATTATCACACTAAAGATGCTACCAGTCAGCCGGGCAGGCTCTCATATGATACTTTTATCACATTGCCTGTGTTATAAATGTTTTTAATGTGCAAGTAGTCCAAACTGTATAGACCAAAAGTAGTTAAAATAGTGTGATGAAATCTTATAAACACATTTTCCAGTATTGTTGACTATTAACTCATATTTACATGTATACATGTTTATATATATACATATGGCCTTGTTTTATATATATTCCACCCACTTCATTATCTTCCAAAATACACACACGCATACACACAGGGAGGCTTGTTTTGAACCAAATTTTAGACATTCTATTAGTTTTACTAAATTTTTTTCAATATAGATTAGATGTCATTAAATTTTTCAGTATACACCTCTAAAAGATAAGGGTATTTTAAAAACATGACCATGATATCACTATCATGCCTAAAAGAATGTAATTTTTTAAAATGATGAAATATTCATTAGATGCTCATATTTCTCAATCTTTTTCAAGTTGTTTGTTTGAATCTGGATTTAGCAAGATACAAACAACACATATAGAACTTCTAAGCATCTCAGGTAAGAACACCATGAGGTCTACGTTATCCCCTAAAGGAAGACAGTCATATTACAGCATATCTCCAATAATCTATTCATTCTACTTTGAAACAGATATATACAGAAAATTTGCACTACAAAAATGAGCGGAAGTTACTTGCAACTTGCTTTCAGTGAGTGAGTGAGTGAAGTCGCTCAGTCATGTCCGACTCTTTGCGACCCCATAGACTGTAGCCTACCAGGCTCCTCTGTCCATGGGATTTTCCAGGCAATAGTACTAGAGTGGATTGCCATTTACTTCTCCAGGGGAGATTCCCAACCCAGGGCTCGAACCCGGGTCTCCCGCATTGTAGACAGATGCTTTACCGCCTGAGCCACCAGGGAATTCATGTAAAAAGTTAACTTGCACACCCAAAATGGATGTGGTAGTGTCATTCTTCAATGTGTTAATATAAAATAACTAGGTAAGCCCTGTTCCAGTAAAATGCAGAATGCCATTTTGATCTAAGCTTTCTGAAAGAGATCAAGGAACTATGCTTATCAAATTGTTTTCTTTATTTCTGAAGCCAGTGACTTTCAAAGATTTTCTTGAATTAGACAACAACTTTCCATCTCCAAGACTGACATCTTGGTCCAAATTACCATCACCTGTTTCAATGATACTGCATCTTTCTCCTGATCTGTTACTCTCAATCTCTCTCCTCAATTTGGCTTTAACATAAAGTAATTCTATTAAATCATTTAAAACCATATCTATTTCCTGTACAAAACTCTCCAGTGACATCCCACCTTACTCCTAGTGAAATCTGTAGTCGCTGTTGTGACTTATAAAAGTCTGACACAATTTGACTCCTTACCTCTCTGCCCTCACATTCTACTACTCATTTACACTTCATTTCCTACAGCCACAATAGCCTTAGGGCATTATGGAACATTTAAGGACTTACCAGTATTTTCTTAAACTTCAGCCCACAGCAGGCGTCTTGCTTCCCAAAGCAGAGTTGTCACCTCCTCATGCCAAGTGTGATTTCACCATTCTATGTCTCTGTCTCTCATTAAGGATTGACAGTTACACCAAAGGAACCTCTTGGGCAACTTTCTCCACATTCCCTACTGTAAGGTCGCGAAAACCGGCGTCTCAAGCTGTAAGGAAATAACCCAGACAACAAGGGAAAGTAACAGGCTTTATTGGCAGTGACTCCCAGGCAGAACCCACTGACCGCAAGAATGGCCACGAGGACTTCTGCCCCGAACAAAGGCAGGGTCGATTTTTATGTCTTCGGGGCAGGAAGTGGCATCATATAACCTGGACAGGTCTAAAATAAGGTAAAGCTCGGGAAAGCGAGATTGTGAATGGTCAGCTAGTCGAGGTGGCGAGACCGGGTTGGTCACACTGGAGGTCAGGAAGGAGGGTAGATATCGGCAGAGGGTTATTACGTCAGAGATTCCTCAACGGTTTGGCAGGACTTTTCCCTCCAGTGGGGGATGAAGAAGGGAAGAAGGAGCAAGATAGCCACCAGGAAGGGGAAGCCAAGAAGGCCACCAGGGTCCAACCTTACACCTACAACTCATTTATCACGGGTATTTATTTTTTATTGAAATAACAGGCAAATTTGGCCTTGGAGCACGGAATGAAGCAGGGCAAAGGCTAATAGAATTTCGCCAAGAGAACACACTGGTCATAGCAAACACCCTCTTCCAACAACACAAGAGAAGACCCTACACATGGACATCACCAGATGGTCAACACCGAAATCAGATTAATTTTATCCTTTGCATCCAAAGATGGAGAAGCTCTACAGAGTTAGCAAAAACAAGACCAGGAGCTGACTGTGGCTCAGATCATGAACTCCTTATTGCCAAATTCAGACTTAAATTGAAGAAAGTAGGGAAAACCACTAGACCATACAGATATGACCTAAATCAGATCCCTTATGATTATACAGTGGAAGTGAGAAATAGATTTAAGGGAATAGATCTGATAGATAGAGTGCCTGATGAACGCTGGATGGAGGTTTGTGACATTGTAAAGGAGATAGGGACCAAGGCCATCCCAACGGAAAAGAAATTCAAAAAAGCAAAATGGCTGTCTGAGGAGGCCTTACAGACAGCTGTGAAAAGAAGAGAAGTGAAAAGCAAAGGAGAAAAGGAAAGATAAAAGCATCTGAATGCAGAGTTCCAAAGAATAGCAAGGAGAGATAAGAAAGCCTTCCTCAGTGATCAATGCAAAGAAATAGAGGAAAACAACAGAAAAGGAAAGACTAGAGATCCCTTCAAGAAAATTAGAGATTCCAAGGGAACATTTCATGCAAAGATGGGCTCGATAAAGGACAGAAAAGGTATGGACCTAACAGAAGCAGAAGATATTAAGAAGAGGTGGCAAGAATACACAGAAGAACTGTACAAAAAAGATATTCACGACTAAGATAATCACGATGTTGTGATCACTCACCTAGAACCAGACATCTTGGAATGTGAAGTCAAGTGGGCCTTAGAAACATCACACGAACAAAGCTAGTGGAGGTGATGGAATTCCAGTTGAGCTATTTCAAATCATGAAAGATGATGCTGTGAAAGTGCTGCACTCAGTATGCCAGAAAATTTGGAAAACTCAGCAGTGGCCTCAGGACTGGAAAAGGTCAGTCTTCATTCCAATCCAAAAGAAAGGTAATGCCAAAGAAATGCACAAACTACTGCACAATTGCACTCATCTCACACACTAGCAGTGTAACACTCAAATTCACCAAGCCACGCTTCAGCAATATGTGAACCGTGAACTTCCAGATGTTCAAGCAGGTTTTAGAAAAGGCAGAGGCACCAGAGATCAAATTGCCAACATCCACTGGATCATGGAGAAAGCAAGAGAGTTCCAGTAAAACATCTATTTCTCCATCATTGACTATGCCAAAGCCTTTGACTGTGTGGATCACAACAAACTATGGAAAATTCTGAGAGAGATGGGAATACCAGACCACCTGACCTGCCTCTTGATAAACCTGTATGCAGGTCAGGATGCAATGGTTAGAACTGGACATGGAACAACAGACTGGTTCCAAACAGGAAAAGGATTACATCAAGGTTGTATATTGTCACCCTGCTTTTTTAACTTATATTCAGAGTACATCATGAGGAATGCTGGCTGGAAGAACACAAGCTGGAATCAAGATTGCTGGGAGAAATGTCAATAACCTCAGATAAGCAGATGACCCACCCTTAAGGCAGAAAGTGAAGAGGAACTAAAAAGCCTCTTGATGAAAGTGAAAGAGGAGAGTGAAAATGTTGGCTTGAAGCTCAACATTCAGAAAACAAAGATCATGGCATCTGGTCCCATCACTTCATGGAAAATAGATGGGGAAACAGTGGAAACAGTGTCAGACTTCATATTTTGGGGCTCCAAAATCACTATGGATGCTGATTGCAGCCATAAAATTAAAAGATTCTTACCCCTTGGAGGGAAAGTTATGACCAACCTAGATAGTATATTAAAAAGCAGAGACATTACTTTCACAACTAAGGTCCGTCTAGTCAAGGCTATGGTTTTTCCAGTGGTCATGTATGGATGTGAGAGTTGGACTGTGAAGAAAGCTGATCGCCGAAGAATTGAGCTTTTGAACTGTCGTGTTGGAGAAGACTCTTGAGAGTCCCTTGGACTGCAAGGAGATCCAACTGGTCCATTCTAAGGGAGATCAGTCTTGGGTGTTCATTGGAAGGACTGATGTTGAAGTTGAAATTCCAATACTTTGGCCACCTCATGCGACGAGTTGACTCACTGGAAAAGACTGTGATGCTGGGAGGGATTGGGGGCGGGAGGAGAAGGGAACGACAGAGAATGATATGGCTGGATGGCATCACCGACTCGATGGACATGAGTTTGAGTGAACTCCAGGAGTTGGTGATGGACAGGGAAATAAACTGTTCATTTCAGTCACTCAGTTGTGTCTGACTCTTTGTGATCGCATGAATCTCAGCACACCAGGCCTCCCTGTCCATCACCAACTCCCGGAGTTCACTCAAACTCATGTCCAAAGAGTCGGTGATGCCATCCAGCCATCTCATTCTCGGTCGTCCCCTTTTCCTCCCGCCCCCAATCCTTCCCAGCATCAGAGGTTATTCCAGTGAGTCAACTCGTCGCATGAGGTGGCCAAAGTATTGGAGTTTCAGCTTTAGCATCAGTCCCTCCAATGAACACCCAGGATCGATCTCCTTTAGAATGGACTGGTTGGATCTCCTTGCAGTCCAAGGGACTCTCAAGAGTCTTCTCCAGCACCGCAGTTCAAAAGCAGCAATTCTTCAGCGATCAGTTTTCTTCACAGTCCAACTCTCACAACCATACATGACCACTGGAAAAACCATAGCCTTGACTAGTCGCACCTTGGTTGGCAAAGTAATGTCTCTGCTTTTTAATATACTATCTAGGTTGGTCATAACTTTCCTTCCAAGGAGTAAGTGTCTTTTAATTTCATGGCTGCAATCAGTATCTGCAGTGATTTTGGAGCCCAAAAAAATAAAGTCTGACACTGTTTCCAGTGTTTCCCCATCTATTTCCCATGAAGTGATGAGACCAGATGCCATGATCTTTGTTTTCTGAATGTTGAGCTTCAAGCCAACCTTTTCACTCTCCTCTTTCACTTTCATCAGGAGGCTTTTGAGTTCCTCTTCACTTTCTGCCATAAGGGTTGTGTCATCTGCATATCTGAGGTTATTGATATTTCTCTCGGCAATCTTGATTCCAGCTTGTGCATTGCTGCAACTGACATTATTTCATTCTTTATAATGGCTGAGTAATATTCCATTTTATTTACATACCACTTCTTGTTTATCCATGCATCTATTAATGGATATTTAACAACAGACTGGTTCCAAATAGGAAAAGGTGTACGTCAAGGTTGTACATTGTCACCTTGCTTATTTAACTTATATTCAGAGTACATCTTGAGGAACACTGGGCTGGAAGAAGCACAAGCTGGAATCAAGATTGCTGGGAGAAATGTCAATAACCTCAGATATGCAGATGATACTACCCTTATGGCAGAAAGTGAAGAGGAACTCAAAAGCCTCTTGATGAAAGTGAAAGAGGAGAGTGAAAAGGTTGGCTTGAAGCTCAACATTCACAAAACAAAGATCATGGCATCTGGTCCCATCACTTCATGGGAAATAGATGGAAAAACAGTGGAAACGGTGTCAGACTTTATTTTTTTGGGCTCCAAAATCACTGGATGCTGATTGCAGCCATGAAATTAAAAGACGCTTGCTCCTTGGAAGGAAAGTTATGACCAACCTGGATAGTATGTTAAAAAGCAGAGACATTACTTTGCCAACCAAGGTCCGTCTAGTCAAGGCAATGGTTTTTCCCGTGGTCATGTATGGATGTGAGAGTTGGACTGTGAAGAAGGCTGATCGCCGAAGAATCGATGCTTTTGAACTGTGGTGTTGGAGAAGACTCTTGAGAGTCCCTTATACTGCAAGGAGATCCAACCAGTCCATTCTAAGGGAGATCAATCCTGGATGTTCATTGGAGGGACTGATGCTAAAGCTGAAACTGCAATACTTTGGCCACCTCATGCAACGAGTTGACTCACTGGAAAAGACTCTGATGCTGGGAAAGGTTGGGGGCGGGAGGAGAAGGGGACGACGGAGAATGAGATGGCTGGATGGCATCACCGACTCTGTGGACATGAGTTTGAGTGTACTCCGGGAGTTGGTGATGGACAGGGAGGCCTGGCGTGCTGTGATTCATGGGGTCACAGAGAGTCGGACACGACTGAGCGACTGAACTGAACTGAACTGAACTGAGATTGTCTCTATGTCTTGACTCTTGTTAACAGTGCTGCTATGAACACTGGGGTGCATGTATCTTAATTTAAACTTTGAAATACATCTGAAAGCTTTCCAATTCTCTTCATCTTCCCTACCAACCTTGATTATCTCTAAATTAAAATGCTGGGATTTTTGTCTCACTGTTCCCTCTGGCCTCCCTCAAACCAGTCTTCACCCAAACAAGTCTTAAAGAATATATAAAATCATGTCACTTCTCTCTTCAGACAGTTGAATGATTCCCCTTATGAGAAGAGAATTCAGCTGTCCTGCTGGATCCTACTGCACCAGAGTACTGCCCATCTCCCAAAGCTCTTGTACTACCCCTTGGCTTCCCTCAATACAGTAGTCAAACTGGACTTCCTTCCATTCTTCAACAACAAATTTCACTCTCAAATAAATGCTACGTCTCAAATGCTTTACTTCCACCTCTTCACCAGCTTGGCTCCTCATTCTTCACACATCACTCTCATCTTTCACAGCATTTATCACAGTGTGTTATTGGATGTGTGCTATAATGTACGTTATCCGTGTCTTTCTCATGCTGCCCTAAAATCCATGATAGTGGGAATCAGAACATTATTCACAATGTAGATAACTTAGCAAAAAACTACTCAATAAACTGTTGCTAAAGGAATAAATCTATGCATTCAGGCATTCATGTAAGAATGAAAGACTAAATGGATTACTTACTTAATCAACGTAACCAGGCATTTTGCATAATCCTAGCCATCAGGTCTCAGCTAGAAAGAGGAGATGATAAGCATGTCTCAGGGCATGTTTACTTTTATAATTAGAAGAAAAGAAGTCAGCTTTGAGAAGAGATATGACTCTAAGAGAAGACAAGGGAGGTGAATCCAAAACACTATGGCCCTGCTCCAAAGTTGTTTCTGAGATCTGAATGACAAGTGCTGAAGGAATCTGCATTCTGTCAATGGTTTGCTGTGTTTAGCTACTCAATGGTTTCCAACTCTTTGTGACCCCATGGACTGTACCCCACCAGGCACCTCAGTCTATGGTGATTCTCCAGGCAAGAATACTGGAGTAAGTTACCATGCCCTCCTCTAGGGGATCTTCCCAACCCAGGGATTGAACCCAGGTCTCCCACATTGAAGGCAGATTCTTTACCATCTGAGCCACCAGGGAAGCCATGCAGAGTTAAACTTATGCATTTCTCTGGGATGGCAAAGTGGTTTGTAGAAACCCTCTGACACAAAAGGGGCATCATTTCCATGGGTCCCCTAAGCAACTAACACATGTTCCCACTAGAAGCAGCACTCTAGTAACCCATGTATACCAAAAATGCCTGGAAAAATATCTTCAACCCTATGCTCTTCTATAGTATGATCTTACCAGTTTCCCATTGGAAGAGGGAGTCTAATTTCCTTGAATCTCGACTATCTTTATTGATTCACTTGCAGCCAATAGAATGGGATGGAAGCAACTCATGTGACTTCTGAGGTTAGATCCAAAGAAGCCTGTCCCCTACAAAGCCTTACATGATTTAGTTTCCTGTGTAGCATCCTGGTCTGCTTGGACACATGGAACACCATGCGCCAGTGGTTTCCTTGCAGGATGTTCCCGTTCAGAGCTGAGATGCCACACTGTAAGATGTCCAAGCCATGTGGATAGCCTGTGTGAAAGCACTCCAGCAGTTAGTTCTTCACTGAGTCCAGCATTTGAATTATCACAGGCCCACAGCCAGAGATGTGAGTGGCAAAACTTCTAGAGAGAAGCATCAGTTAAGTAACCGCCAGCTAGTCTTCCCAGCAGAGACTCCCAATAGAATTCTATCTCCACAGGGTCCTTTCCAAATTCCTGACCACCAAATCCATAAGGATCATAAATCTGTTGCAGCTTTATGTCACTAAAGGTAGAGTGATTTGTCATACAGGAATAGTGGGTCAGGACACCAGAGTTACTAAAACAATGTATAGAAGCACATCCTGTTACTATATAAAAATGAATATATCACAAGTATTTTAGGCAGGCATGTATCTTCTTTCCAGCATCCTCTGTAACAGCAAATTAGATTTAATCTTAAAGTTAAATCGGCCAGAAATCACTTACTTGTATATCAATAAAATGGACAATTCACTTTGCAGCCATTGAAAACTGCATGAAATTCAAATAGCAATCAGGAAAATGTGTATGCTCTGAGGTTAAGCTAAAAACAAAAAGGAAAAGAGCAAATGGTGCAAAAATATGTATTTTTTACAAAAATATGTGTGCATGTAGATAGTACTGTAAAGCAGCAGGCAAGAGGGGAAAACTTTTGTTGACATCAGGCATCCAAAACATAAGTGATGATAACACCAGATTTTTTTAAGAATTGCTGTACAGTTACTTTTTCTATAAAAGTATATATAATATACAGGTCAGCCCATATCTTGTGGGTAGTTGCAGAACTAATTCTTTCAAATTAGATAGGACAGCAGGAGTAGAAATGAAGAGAAGTTCTCCTTTTTATACTCTCAAGATATTCCTGCTTCTGCCATACTGAGCATGAAAGAAAGAATTATTTCTGTTTAGCTCTGCAGCACACACATGTAAATTCAACCAGTGGTTGGATTTGAGTTACAAACAGACTCTTTGATGAGTAAAGTTCAGAAATGGACCTTTAAGTCAGCTTTGGGTTAGAAGGCCTTAGAAGGAAAGAGCAGTTTTTAAATTTGTTGCTGTTAGTGTTTCTCTATTCCCAAAAATGAAGGCAGGAAAAAAAAAAAAACAAACGCTACCTAGGAAGTCAGCAATATAGGAACGATCTGTTGGGTGTGCTACCAAAGATAATTTAGAAACACAGAAAACCTAAAGTTTATGGTAAAACTCTATGGAATGTGTTTTTTTCTGGTCTGGATCTAGGTGGAAATGTTGGCATCTCATCAATACTAGAATACAATTTTCTACTTTACACTCAGAATAGAAAACAACAAAGATGTAAAGCAATAACCTGCATGTGCTAGAGATGTGCAGGGAAAGCCAGGCTAGAATTAAAACATGACCCCTGATGAATGAAAAATAACGGATCCTACTTTCCATAGACAGAAGCTGCTCCTTGCACAAAAATATATTCAAAGCACTGAGTTCAAAAGATGTAATTTTAAAACACTGTAGGATTATACACCCGTACTTAGCATAGTGTGGAAGTGGACTTTTGGATAGCAGGGAAACTTAGAATATCACAATGATATACCCATTTGTATTATTCGACTTACTTCCTTTACAAGAGTCATATCATGCAAACACAATAACTTGCGTGGAATCTTTCATCTTTTAACTCCTCTTGTCTCAGTGCATTCCTGATATTCATCAGGGCATCCCCTCTTGAAGGAAAGAGGTGTTCTACAGAAAAATCTACGAGTTATGTGGTTTAACAGGCTTGTCTTTTCTAGTAGTGTTTACAAAACAAAAATCACTATTTTGTTGTCCTGCTGGGTAACTGCTTTTTATTTTTCAGTATTTGTCTACAAGTTCTACTTGTATCTGGCAGTTTAAATATGGCTAATATCACTTGCTGAGTTTATATTGTATTAAATTTAAATATCAGAGTTTATGAGGCATCAAGAGTTTTGCAAGTAAATGCCAAGAGTCTGATTTAACTTCAAATTTGCCAAGAAAACATCTTTGATAGCAAATCTTTTGCTAGGACTTTGAACACCATAATTCTGGCAAGACTTGAAACTGAACTTTGAGACAGAGAGGTGGTATAAGCTGCTTCCTGAGGTAGGTCCAGGCTATTTTTCATCTTTAACTGTGCCCTGAAGTCTAATCTGAAAATGCCAGAGAAAGAAGGATGCCAGTCTAGGGATAGGGGAGCAAGTTAAAACAGATGCATTGGAAAGGGTACCCTGAGAGTGACCAGGAAAAACTGCACATGAATGGTGGGCTCTTACAACTTTTCCTATGGTGCCCTAAGAGAATTAATGAGCTAAAAAAGGCACTTAGAACTGAAGTACTGGTTAATAAATTCTGTTTATGATTTCACAGTATAATATGCCATTTTTAATTTTATTTTAGTAGTTAAGACTTCTGGAGAAGGCAATGGCAAGCCACTCCAGTACTCTTGCCTAGAAAATCGCATGGACAGAGGAGCCTGGTGGGCTGCAGTCCATGGGGTCGCTACTAGTCGGAGACGACTGAGTGACTTCACTTTCACACATTGGAGAAGGAAATGGCAACCCACTCCAGTGTTCTTGCCTGGAGAATCCCAGGGACAGTGGAGCCTGGTCGGCTGCTGTCTGTGGGGTCACACGAGTCGGACACGACTGAAGCGACTTAGCAGCAGTAGCAGTAGCAGTAGCAGTAGCAGCAGCAGTTAAGACTTCACACTTCCACTGCAAGGGAGTGTGGGTTCAATCCTAGGGTCAGGAAGATCCCCTGGAGGAGGAAATGGCAACCCATTCCATTATTCCTGTCTGGAAAATCCCATGGACAAAGGAGCCTGCTAGGCTACAGTACATGAGGTCACAGAGTTGGACACAACTCAGCATACACACCCTTCATCTGATTATAGAACCAAGGGCGGGTAGGTCATCAAAAAGCAACTGGACTAAAAGAAAAAAAAAGTAAAAATGACTTTGAAATATACAGAGAAATTATCATTATCAACCAAGAAAAAACTGTTATTCTATATCAATGGCATTGCAATTCAAATAACAACTCTCTAGAATAACATCAGATGTTCTTTTCTGCTATTAAATTTCATGTGCAGAGTCCACTGAATTAGCTTGGGAAAGGCATACAACAAGGATATATATTATTACCCTGTTTATTTAACTTATATGCAGAGTACAGCAGGTGAAATGCCAGGATGGATGAATCACAAGCTGGAATCAAGACTGCCAGGTGAAATACCAACATCATCAGATATGAAAACAATATCATTCTAATGACAGAGAGTGAAAAGAAACTAAAGAGCCTCTTGACGGTGAAAGAGGAGAATGAAAAAGATGGCTTAAAACTCAACATTCAAGAAACCAAGATCATAGCACCTGGTCATGTCATTTCTTAGCAAATAGTTGGAGAAACAATGGAAACAGTGATAGAGATTATTTTCTTGGGCTCCAAAATCTCTGCAGATGGAGACTGCAGCCATGAGATTAAAAGATACTTGCTCCTTTGAAAAAAAGCTATGATAAACCTAGACAGTGTGTTGAAAAGCAGAGACATTATTCTGTCAACAAAGGTCCATATGGTCAAGGTTATGTTTTTTCCATTAGTCATGTATGGATGTGAGAGTTGGACCATAAAGAAGGCTGAGCACTGAAGAATTGATGCTTTCAAACTGTGATGCTAGAGAAGACTCTTGATAGTCCCTTGGACAGCAAGATCAAAGCAATCAATCCCAAAGGAAATCAACCCTGAATATTCATTGGAAGAATTGATGCTGAAGCTCCAATACTTTGGCTACCCGATGTGAACAGCCAACTCATTGAAAAAGATCCTGATACTGGGAAGGAGTGAAGGCAAAAAGAAAAGAGGACAACAGAGGATGAGATGGTTAGATAGCATTACCAACACAATGGACATGAATCTGAGAAAACTCAAGGAGACAGTGAAGGACAGGGAAGCCTATTGTGCTACAGTCCATGGGGTGAGAAAGAGTTGGACATGACTTAGTGACTGAACAAAAACAATATCGAAAATACTTAATGCATAAATATGGTACTGAAATGCCATATATATATATATGTGTGTGTGAGTGTGTGTGTCTGTGTGTGTCTGTGTAAAATATCAATATATTTAGTGCTTAAACTTTACAATTCAACTTATGTATATTAACTTCCACATTACTCACACTTTGTTTCATTTCCAGAATTTCTGCATGAAATCCAGAAACATGAATGATAGGAAGGAAAGTACAATGACTTTATCATAACTCACTGTGATTTATGAGAAATACTGACTCTTTATCATTATCCTATCTATAATCAGAAAACTTGAAAATTAAGATTATATCTATAAATAACTCTAATAACTCAAAAAGGTCATCAGTTATTAAAAACAATAGTAAGCTAAAGGAATTGTTGCATCTAAAAGGTTTATACATCTACAAGGTATTTTATTTTTAATGAGTGCCCAAAAGACATTCAGTATACAATGCTTAACATTTCTCCTTTCCATTTGAGACAGAAATCCACAAGTAAAGCTTTAGAACATTCCTACACAAGCCAGGTCCTGCTCTATCTCAAAAAAATAAAAAATAAAAACATTAACCAGTTTCTCAAGAAATTTTAATTTTCTGGTAATTATGTTGGCTTTGGAAATGCCAAGAGCCTCTGACCATTTTTAGTTGTATTCAACTTACAAAGCTATTTTATATGCATTATGCTCTTTTCCCCTTACATTCCTTGAGTGACACATTTTCCAGGGCTCCTTACTTTCCACATTTTCTACATGGACAAACAGAAGCTCAGAAGAGTTACTCTCTCATAGTCACATGGTTTGTAGTCAGGAGAGCCGATGAACAGATTTGATATTATGCAACTATTCTACATGTAAAACAACATGGCTACCACATTGACCTTTGCCTCAGTCATTGAAACAGAGATCCCTCAAAGTAAGGTTTCTAATTCTGCTCACACTGTGGTAATTCTCCTCTTGCCCTGCTCACACTGTGGTAATTCTTGTCTTGCCCTAACAGCTGGCACCTAAGTTAGAAAAGTAAAGAAGCATTTTTAAAGGCTTCAAGTTAGTAACTAGTAAGAAATGGAACATTGCAAAACAAATTTCAGCAAAATAAAAAAAAAAGCTAAAGCTCATACTTAGATTTAATAGCTTTATTTCTATGGATAGAGAAAAATCCATAAGAAATTATGATAAAATGCTGACTCTGGCATACTTGAAAAATCAATAAAAAACATTTAATTTTCAGGAACGGGGGATATTTTGATGATATCAGCTTCATTACTTCCACAGATTTAAATGTGCAAGACTTTTGGGAAGAAATGACATTTCACTACAACAAAGTTTCCTTTGCTCCAACAATATGCTGAATGCCATGATATATAGACACTGAGTGCTTATGGAGGATTACAAACAAATAGCGCTTTTAAAGGGAAATCTCATTTCTAGAGAAAGGAGACATTTCTTGTTTAAATATCGATTTTCCACATAAGGACTGTTAGTCCTGTTTTAATCTACACTATTCTGATTAAAATATCCAATTTGCTCTTTTTGTGTGTGATTATAATCATTTCTATGCTGTCATTAGCCATGGTAATAGCAATTAGGGACAGCGCTTGAAAACTCATAGCAATTCCAGTTTTAACCATGGAGGCTTAATGGTTCTAAACATAATAAGGAAGGTATGCAATATAAAATGTGAAAATGAATAAAAACAATAATCAACATAACAGGATAAAGACATTTGACTGCTCGCACATATGGATATACAAACACAAATACATGAAACATTGGTAATTACTGAAATAGGTTACCTTGGAATTTTTTAGTCACTAAACTCCAAATGCTCTAATGCAGATTGCATGTTCCTCAAGATCCTGATTTAAATATTAATTAGCTGTTTGCAATTAGTCCATTAATAAGCTTAAAAATTGAAGTAGTTTCCTTACTTTCATTTAGTATTGATGTCATAATAGTATAAATTTGCAAAAGAGAGTAAAAGAAAGTATCATCTTTATGATCAATTCAAATAAAAAGCAGTAGCTCACCTTGAGAAGTTAAGAATTGTTCTGGTTCAGTAGAAAGAGACAGGTACAAATTACATGGAAAATATTCATTTAGCATCTCTTCCTCAATATTTTCTTTGTTAGTCATGGAGAATGATCTACCAGACTGTTGGCCTGGCTCTGTTTTAACCAAGTAGCTACTATTTACCAAAGCCATAATCTCTTGTTTCTCCCTCACTCTGATGACACCTAGAAGTTATGGCTAAAGAAAGTTCTTCCTTAGTTTCACAAACTACAGTTTGTTCAACAAATTATCCTGTCTTGGACTTGAATTTAGTTTGCTCCAGGCACATGGTATGAAAATCAACCTCTGAAAGTATTGGATCACAGAATCAATAAGAGAGTCTGGTTTAAACACTCGATCAGAGCCCTTGGCTTAAGAAAGCCTTCACGGGAAGCTTCTGTGATGACAGCAGGAGCAAAAGAACTCCTTGAAGTTGCATATAGTTTGGTTTATCTCTGGCCCCAGCTGGTTTCTATGCCAGAGTCAGAGATAAATATTCCATATTTAGGTCCAGTGCTTTCCTCACACCCCACCTCTTAGTGGTGCCCTGATATGCTGGGAGGAAATTAAACAACTGCATCTGTTATTCAAAGGTGGGCCTTGGATAGTGTAAGTTACATTAACACCACTGCTTTACATGAGCTCTGCAGCTCTTACTGAGGAACTTAGCTGAGCTCTCTTTAAGGAGCATGACACACATGGAAGATGCCAGAGACATGCTCAAATGGCTTAGATGAATCTTAAGTTCAATTTTGTCATTAACTGCCAAGTGAGTAGAAATTCTGAATAGTTCTGTACTTCCTGTATAACATAATTAAGTGTTGTATGAAGAATGAACATATCTTATCTTAGTGATAATGACTGCTTATTTCCTCAACTGAAACCTGTATAAATTTATATCTGTTAAAAGTCGTGTCATGGGTTCATTCAATAGCTATTAATTACTATTATGTCTCTGTAGAACTACAACTGGCAAAAAGTCATTAAATTAGATTATACTAAAAGAAAGAATTTTAGATGTCTAAAAATGTCTTATGGAGACTAAAGGATACAGATTCAATCAGGCCTCAGAATAAACCAGTAACCAGGGATGCAAATACCAATAGAACATGGCTCATCTCTCATCTCTACCTCTCTGCCAGAGTGCACCATAATTCTAACTCATAAAATACCACCTTTTCTTTTTGACAAGTTCACATGGTAATACATGGGAGACCATATCTCTGAGGTTTATAGATCTTTTATTGAAAAGACCAACTAGGCTTAAATCCTGATTTTGCATCTCTATCAGGAAATCCCAGTTGGGCCCACTTGATTTAGTTGCCCACTTCTAAGCATGTAGTAGAGTCAAGTTATATAAATATACACGCCTGCCTTGGGGGAAAGTGTTCCTAATGTGATAGTAGAGGAACTGTGCAGACAAATAATAATGTTAGGGACTTCCCTGGTAGTCCAGTGGTTAAGAATTCACCTGGCCAGTGCAGGAGACACTGCTGGATTTGATCCCTGGTCCAGGACGATCCCATGAGCCTTGGGGCAAGAAAGTCCATATACCACAACTACAGAGCCTAAGCATCCTAGAGCCCATGCTCTGCAACAAGAAAAGCCATCACAATGAGAAGCCTGCACAATGCAACTAGAGAGCAGGCCCAGCTCACCACAATGGGAGAAAGTCCACATACTGCAACAGAGACCAAGAGCAGCCAAAAGAATAAATAAAAGTTTAAAAATTAAAAACATAATAACAGCACTAAAAGTTACATGATACTGTTCTTGCTGGGCCTTCAAAAGAAAAGTAAGGGCTGTGGGTCACATTCCAAAAACAAACCCATCAATTTTAGCTCTGAAGCAGAGCTTCAGACACTGAACCAGTTGAAGTTTTAGGGCTCTATTTTCTTTAGAAATGGAGTTGAGTTTACCTTATTCCTCAAAATCAGAGTTAAACAAATTGTATGAAAATCATAAGGAGATGGTGCTTTGTTACTCATTTGTTTATTCAAAGAACAATGATACTTGCTGGGAACCTCAAAAGAACTAAATATTAATATTATTACAAAGAATACGAGGTGGTACTTCCCTAGTAGTCCAGTGGCTAAAACTCTGAGATCCCAATGCAGGGGCCCAGATTTGATCCCTGGTCAGGGAACTAGATCCCACATGCCACTACTAAACATCTTGTATGCCACAACTAAATGATCCCATGTGCCGCAACTTGGACCCAGTGCAGCCAAATAAGGAAAAAAAATTTTTAAGTAATAAGAAGAAAACTGGATTTCAGCTGGAGCTGGGCATGTGTGTGTCTTAGTCACTAAGTTGTGTCCAGCTCTTTGCGACCCCATAGACTATAGCCCACCAGGCTCTTCAGTCCATGGAATTTTCCAGGCAAGAATACTGGAGTGGGTTGCCATTTCCTTCTCCAGGTGATCTTCCTGACCCAGGGCTTGAACCTATGTCTCCGCCATAGCAGGCAGATTCTTTACTGTCTGAGTCACCGGGAGCTGGACGTGTAGTAGTTTTAAAAACCTTTTTTATAAAGCGACATTCAAGCTAAGACCTGAGAATGATGAGGAACTTAACTGGGTGAAGAGTGGGAGGAAAGAGATGCAAGCAGAGGGTGTTTTAAATGTAAAATTCAACAAACGTGAACCAACAATAGTGGGAGCTGTAAACATTAAATCCAAGTTAAAACAATCAGCTAGAGAGCATATTGAAGCACATAAGTGATGTAGGAAATATGATATATTATCCTCTACCAAATGGTTGTTTAATTTTTAATTACATTCAATTACCACAAATATTTAATTAGACACAGGTGGTAATACAGCATCCCATTTTGGTTCCCAGTTCCAAAATATTATGCATTTTTGTCTGCAGTCTACATGTATATATACATATTCATAGAATGCTAGTGAGTATAGATTTAACAGCCTGAAAGAAAGCTTTCCAAGAATAAAAACATTCTGATATTGATAAACAACTGCCTGATTCACAGTTCCCAGTCTTGTGTACAGACCAGCTGTGCTGTTAGTTATCACTTCTGGCATGTGTATAATAACTCTTAGCTTTATTCCATTTCCAGAGATTCTCTACGTGTCCAACCAAGTTTAAAAACACATGTTTTGAGTTCTGGGAAGATGGCAATGGTGACAGAGTTTTTGAATCTCCTTGCATTCTCCATTAAAGAAAAAAAATCAACTAAAATAGAGAAATCAAACCCCACAGAAAATATCAACAAGAAAAATAGGTGAAATATATATGTAGAAGATCATGGCATGGTTCCATCACTTCATGGCAAATAGATGGGGAAACAATGGAAACAGTGATAGAGTTTATTTTCCTGGGGGCTCCAAAATCTCTACAGATGGTGACTGCAGCCATGAAATTAGAAGACATTTGCTCCTTGGAAGAAAAGCTATGACAAATCTAGACAGCATATTAAAAAGCATATTAATGATAGCAAGACATTACCTTGCTGACAAAGGTCCATATAGTCAAAGCTATGATTTTTCCAGTAGTCATGTATGGATGTAAGAGCTGGACAATAACAAAGGTTGAGCACTGAAGAACTGATGCCTTTGAACTGTGGTATTGGAGAAGACTGTTGAGAGTTCTTGGACAGCAAGGAGATCAAACCAGTCAATCCTAAAGGAAACCAACCCTAAATATTCATTGGAAGGACTGATGTTGAAACTCCAGTACTTTGACCACCTGATGTGAAGAGCCAGCTCATTGGAAAAGACCCTGATACTGGGAAACACTGAAGGCAGGATGAGAAGAGGACAACAGAGGAGGAGATGGTTGGATGGCACCACTACTCAATGGATATGAGTTTGAGCAAACTCCAGATAAATGTGAAGGACAAGGAAGCCTGGTGTGCTGCAGTCCACTGGGTCACAAAGCGTTGGACATAACTGAGTAACTGAAGAACTACTCATATGTAGCCCCACATGTGAGCAAGTATGGACAAATCATGACAAATAAAAGACTTGTGTATCATCAGCAACAGTGTGGGAAGGAGTAAGGAGGTGCAAGGGGACCTCAAACAGTCAGAGGTACTCAGAGGAAAGGATGAGTTGGTTGAGCACTCCAGCTGAAACTCCAGTCATGGAATAATTGCAGGGGTCCACTGAGATGTCTAAAGTAGCTGAATCCATAATGATGCCATGAAATCTCCATCTGACAAACTGAAAATCCCTTCTTGGCTAAATCCTCACGTTAAAAAGAGTCAGCCTGAAATAAATTCAAACAGAGCATGACCTCAAAAGTATGAGTGAAGAAAAGAGAAGGACCAAAGGAAGTAGGGGAGGGAAACAGAGTCTGGAGATCTCAGAAAATAAGAGACCATATATCTGAACATTATACCAAAATAATACATCAGGGACCATATTGTTCCTACTCATCCCTATGGCTCCAACCCCTGGCATAATTCCTGGTAGGTATAGAAACTGGTATAAAAACTAAAATGGTTTCTAAGAATGAGAGTTATGATACTTTTATTGTCTTTAATGTAGTCTGGCTCCCTTAACTTCTGCCCATAAAAGAAATTTTTCTATCCCAGTATCTAAGTAACATCTTTAAACTTATATTTTTTTCATTAGGTGGAAGATATCACATTGGATTTAACTGAGTAAAGCATAGAAAAAGTAGAGCTTTATTATTTCCTTTGTATTCAGAACTGAACCTGTGTTTGTGGGGAGTTTTAATAATCAATCAGTGGAACCTAATAGAAATTTCACTCAAGAACTGATACAGAGATACAAAAAGGATGCATCAAATACCTTATGCTTTTTCAATAGTTGTAAAAGATTTTCCAAACCAAATATTCCATAAAATATCTCATACCAAAGTTCTTACTAGAAAGGACTCATTCAACTCCTTCTGGAAATATCCTGTTATGGAGAGGCCCTGTATCTTCGAGATGCTCAGTCAAGTTTCAACAATACTTTATACACGGGTTCAATCTAATAAGCCTGAAGTTTCAGATGCCCTTCTGATAAGCAACTATATTATCCTATAATTATTACTTAAACAAGTAGTGGCTGAATTGGAATCAGAGAATTTAATTTCTTGAGTTGCTATGGTTTTATTGGGCTAAAGGTAGGGGTGATGCACTAAATAGATTTTTTAAAAGCCTCTTTTCTGAGTACCCTTCTCATAGAAGCCATACTATTAACTTCATACAATTTGAGTGCAATGCTTGGATTGTAATAGCCTTTGGACACCTGTGCGTTATAGTGCAAGATGTATTACATTATTATTTGTGACACCCCTCAAATGCCAATTTACTCTACTGCAGATTGCTCCGTGGGCATAATAAATCTTTACAAACCCATCTAAAGTGGCTGTGCTACACACTTCACCCCATCTCCCCATTCATTTTGCACAGCAGAGTCTATGAAGTGGTTATTATATTATGGTTTCTATTAACCTAAAATTATTGTTAATATTTTATGACACTTGAAGAAATATTCTCTAGTGAAAAACCATTCGTCCAGTCATCACAGTAATCATTCTGTCATTTTGTTATTATCACTTTATATTTTGGTAGCACTTTACAAATTTCACATACACAGATGTGCCTTTTATTTGTTCAATCCTCTTCAAAATCTGTGGGTTAGAGAGAGCAAATGACATATATATTTCATTAAAAAGGAGTAAGGGCTAAAATGTTTCATGATTTACCTATAGTCATACTAACAGTATATGGTTGAAAGATGATATTAGCCATATTGATTATTAGAGGACTTCTTCAATGTGGATATTTTAGTTATAGTTTACCTACATAGAAGGGTTACAAAGGAAGGCAAGTTAAGAGGTTATTTCAATAATTCAGGAAAGAAAAAAATGATCATTTGATTGACACTGATAGTGATGGAGGACTTTCTAAAAATATTTGCAAACTAGAGTCAACAGGATTTGCTGTTACAAGGCAGGAACACAGGACAACATCACAATGTTGGCTTTAAGCAGCTAGAAGAATGTTGCTGCCAATTTTTTAGATGGAAAGTGGGTGGGGGAGGAATATTTTGGGGTGTCAAGATCCGAGAGCTTAGGTTTGAGCTTTTTAAGTTTGAGATACCTATTAGACATTCAACTAAGAATATTGAATACATGGATGGCTAGGTAAGTTTGGAGTTTTACTGATATGTCTGAGCTGGAGATATGCTTTGAGATTCATCATGTAAATACGTCATTTAAAGCCTTGAGACTGAATGGTGGTTGTGAAGATAAAGTGATTTCCTAAAATCCAGATGAGGAAAGTGTTTCAAAAAGTAGGAGTGATCAACTACGTTAAAGATTGCACTGTGCTGAGTCAACTAAAAGCTTAGAGTTGAACATTGTCTTTTTCAGCAGAGAAGTTCTTCATGTGGTAGACAAGAGCTACTTTGATGGAGGGGTATGTCACTTCATGGGAAATAGATGGAAAAACAGTGGAAACAGTGTCAGACTTTGTTTTTTTGGGCTCCAAAATCACTGCAGATGCTGATTGCAGCCAGGAAATTAAAAGACGCTTGCTCCTTGGAAGGAAAGTTATGACCAACCTAGATAGTATGTTAAAAAGCAGAGACATTACTTTGCCAACCAAGGTCCGTCTAGTCAAGGCAATGGTTTTTCCCGTGGTCATGTATGGATGTGAGAGTTGGACTGTGAAGAAGGCTGATCGCCGAAGAATCGATGCTTTTGAACTGTGGTGTTGGAGAAGACTCTTGAGAGTCCCTTATACTGCAAGGAGATCCAACCAGTCTATTCTAAGGGAGATCAATCCTGGATGTTCATTGGAGGGACTGATGCTAAAGCTGAAACTCCAATACTTTGGCCACCTCATGTGACGAGTTGACTCACTGGAAAAGACTCTGATGCTGGGAAAGGTTGGGGGCGGGAGGAGAAGGGGACGACGGAGAATGAGATGGCTGGATGGCATCACCGACTCTGTGGACATGAGTTTGAGTGTACTCCGGGAGTTGGTGACGGACAGGGAGGCCTGGCGTGCTGTGATTCATGGGGTCGCAGAGAGTCGGACACGACTGAGCGACTGAACTGACTGACTGACTGATGTACCAAACACTGCAGTGATTTCCAGAGCATGAGAAGTGGAATGAGTGATTATAGAAATTCCCTTAAAGGTGTTTGGCTAGGAAAAATTGTGGCAGAAACTGGAGGAAAGTAAGGGGTCAAGAGAGACTTTTCCTCTTTTTTTCAAACCAAGAAAAATAACAGCATAATGGTATACCATTAGAAAATGCAGGGGAGCAGGAGAAGTTGATCATGCAAGAGAGAGAAGAAATAATTATTAAAATAAAAGTCTAACAAGCAAAAGGAGGTACAGTCCACTGTGAAATAAACATATTGGTAACAGACAAGAACATAAACCATTTCTCAGTAATGTACTGGAAGAGGCAAAGAATCTGGATAAACATGCAAACATGTTGACATATGTAGTGGTAAGAGTAAATGGAAATCCTCTTCTATTTGCTTCTATTTTTCTCAGTGAAAGAGGATGCAAGAATATTACCTAAAAGTGAGGATGCCAGAACCATACTATTTCAATTACAATTGCTTCACAGTCTATTTCCCCAATGTTTTTATCTTTTCCACAAATTTCTTGTTCTGTTTTCTAACTACAGTTTTTGGCCATATTCATACATTATTCTTTAAGAGGATCTGAGCTGGATATCAGCTTTTAAGTTTCTAACAACAAAATAGTGTTGATTGAAATTAAATATATGAATTTGTACATAATTGACATCTTAACAATATCGTATCTTTCCAGGAAACTGGCAGGCCTCTCCACTTATTCTAGCTTCATTTTACATCCTTTAATAAACCCTATTAACCTTATTCCTTTGTTGTCGAGTTAAATCCTGGGTTTTGCTTTTTTTTTTTATAAATGTGCATTTTCCTCCTATCTCATCCTAAGCATTTAAACCGTTTATTACTGATATAAAGGAGAGCTAACAATTTCTGCAAACTAGTATTTTTTTTGTCACTTTGGGCAATCTCTGTCTCTGAAATGGAAAAAGAATAAATAAACTAAATGACCTCTGTAATTTTAAGAAATCTAAACAGAAAGACACTAATAGTATTTCTACTTAACTTACTACCTAACTGAGTCTCAGTTCAGTTCAACCGCTCAGTTGTGACTGACTCTTTGCAACCCCATGAATGCAGCACCAGGCTTCCCTGTCCATCACCAACTCCCAGAGCTTGCTCAAACTCATATCCATTGAGTCAGTGATGCCATCCAACCATCTTATCCTCTGTCGTCCCCTTCTTGTCCTACCTTCAGTCTTTCCCAGAATCAGGGTCTTTTCCAGTGAGTCAGTTCTTTGCATTAGATGGCCAAAGTATTGGAGCTTCAGCTTTAGCATCAGTCCTTCCAATGAATATTCAGGACTGATTTCCTTTAGTATGGACAGTTTGGATCTCCTTGCTGCCCAAAGAACTCTCAAGAGTCTTCTCCAACTCCACAGTTCAAAAGCATCAATTCTTAGGTGTTCAGTTTTCCGTATGGTCCAACTCTCACACCCATACATGACTACTGGGAAAAAAAAAAACAACATAGCTTTGACTGGACGGACTTCTGTCGGTAAAGTGGTGTCTCTGCATTTTAATATGCTGTCTAGGTTTGTCACAGCTTTTCTTCCAAGGAGCATCTTTTAATTACAAGGCTTCACTCAACATCTGTAGTGATTTTGGAGCCCAAGAAAATAGTCTGCTACTGTTTCCACTGTTTCCCCATCTATTTGCCATGAAGTGATGGCACCAACACCCTTATGGCAGAAAGTGAAGAAGAACTAAGAAGCCTCTTGATGAAAGTGAAAGAAGAGAGTGAAAACATTGGCTTGAAACTCAACATTCAGAAAACTAAGATCATGGCATCTGGTCCCATCACTTCATGGCAAATAGATGGGGAAACACTGGAAACAGTGTCAGACTTTATTTCGGGGGCTCCAAACTCACTGCAGATGCTGATTATAGCCATGAAATTAAAAGATGCTTACTCCTTGGAAAGAAAGTTATGACTAACCTAGATAGCATATCGGAAAGCAGAGATATTACTTTGCCAACAAAGGTCTGTCTAGTCAAGGCTATGATTTTTCCAGTGGTCATGTATGGATGTGAGAGTTGGACTGTGAAGAAAGCTGATCACCGAAGAATTGATGCTTTTGAACTGTGGTGCTGGAGAAGACTCTTGAGAGTCCCTTGGACTGCAAGGAGATCCAACCAGTCCATCCTAAAGGAAACCAGTCCTGAGTGTTCATTGGAAGGACTGATGCTAAAGCTGAAACTCCAATACTTTGGCCACCTCATGCAAAGAGTTGACTCACTGAAAAAGACCCTGATGCTGGAAGGGACTGAGGGCAGGAGGAGAAGGGGATGACAGAGGATGAGATGGCTGGATGGCATCACCAACTCGATGGACATGAGTTTGAGTGAACTCCGGGAGTTGGTGATGGACAGGGAGGCCTGGCGTGCTGTGATTCATGGGGTCGCAAAGAGTCGAACACGACTGAGCGACCATACTGAACTGATGGGACCAGATGCCATGGTCTTTGTTTTTTGAATGTTGAGTTTTAACCCATCTTTTTCACTCTCCTCTTTCACTTTCATCAAGAGGCTCTTTAGTTCCTCTTTACTTTCTTCCATTAGAGTGGTGTCATCTACATATCTGTGTCTCATAACTGAGTCTCAGAGTGTATAATTTACTCAACATCATTCCATGGATAATGACAAAAACTTACCTAGTTTTTGGTAACTTAACACTTTCAACAGAAAATACTTGGTTATCTAAAGGTGAGAAGCAAACCACTCCAAACTATAGTGGCTTAAACCCAAAACAACTCATCTGCTTACAATTGTTTGGTTTAGCAACTTAGCAGAGCTTCACTGGGGGAAACTGTCTTCGCTCTGTGTGCAGCTGACTGGACTCATTTATGCAGATATAGTTAATTATCATGTTATATGGAAGCTAGTTGACCCCTGGAGCCACAGTTTAACAGCTAGGTGTTGGCTACTCCTGTTGGTCACAGTGCTTTGGTTTTCCTCTACCTCCCCTATAAAGCAGGCTATATTGGGCATCCTGTGGTTAAAAAGTGAAACCGCAATATGTAAGAACAAGCTTGTGGTCATATTTGCTGATGACCCATTGGTCAAATCAAGTCACATGACCAACCCATAATGACTGTGGAAGTAGACTAGACAGGTACAGATAAGAGGAGGTGTTTCTTGTTTATAATTATTAATATAATAATTTACTACAGCCCTCAATATGATTCAGCAGAGCATCACTTTCTAGAATCAGTACATGAAACTTCAATTGGTTCAAGTTTTAGGAAGCATGCATAGTAAGTCCAATGAGGTTATTTGACTTAAAATCTCCCAAAGCTCTCACATCCCTAATTTCCCCTATCAATCTGCTACAGACATCTGCCATTTCAGCACAAGAAAGTGAAAAACTTAAGTTCTGTTATGATCTTGTTCCTTATAAGATATATATCACTATGAAATAGACTCCACATAGATTTATCAGAAAATTTCGAATGGGACCACTACCTTAGTAGTGACATTTGAAATAAATAAGGATTTTTGCCTATTTAATGGAAAGAATGGGGAATAATCATTTTCTGGATAAGATTGTTGCTCTGAGAAGGTAGATTTGGGCTCAACATCACTTTAGAAGTCCTTGGAAAATCAATAGGGTACAAGGGAAGGGGACAAATTTTGAAGACTTATTTATATTTCAATGAATCCTAGAGCTGACATTTGAATGCAGGAAGTCTTTCTGCAACCTTACTTTTTATTCACTCATTTACTGTAAACTCAACTCCTTTGCATTTGCCATCATTTATAGCTTCGTAATTTTTCTCTACCAAACATGCTACTGATACTTTTCACCATATATGGACTTTCAAATTATAATGACATTAAATATGAGAGATATATTCTAAAGAAGAGCAATTTCTACAATTGGTATCAAGACTTTGTGAGTTCACAGAATATTTATATTTTAATTTCTTCATTTCTAGAAAAAAGAGAATAAAATTAGTTCTACCCATCCTCGTGTAAAAGGTGTGAGGATGAAGCTTATCCTAAACTGTCTCAAGCGTCTGAAGAAAATGATATTGTATAACCAACTTATTCTACCTTTATTTCTCAATTTTAATATAAAATCATGACCCAACAAAAGAAACCAAATAGCCAATTCACAAACTAGAGTCAGGCTGCCCTTTGGACACTGATGATTACCATTTACTTTAAAATTCCATTGCCAATTTAAACTCCTACTCTCTCTATATGTTTTTACTTCCGTGATTATATTTTATTTTCTCAGTGTTAACATGTAACAGCTATGATCGATAATTCCAGAGACAGTTTGTATCTAAAAATCAATACATTAATCTTACAATTATCATCAATAAAAATCAATTAGAAAGCTAAATGAAGACTCATTCATTTAACTATTTCTATTCTCTTTGGTAGGCATTAGTACATGGCCTTTCATGACATTCTGTAGAGAAGAGACAGGAAGAAATATTTGAGAAGCAGCTGATTTTTTATAAGTTGTCAAACGAGTGATGTCTCTCCCTCCCTCCCTTCCTCATTCCCTTTTGTCCATCTTCTTTCCTTCCATCTGTCTTCCTTCATCCTTTCAGAAAATTCTGCCATGTTTACTGAGTTGAATGAAGGAAGGCAATAGGAAATTCTTATGTAAGAAAGAAATTCTTCTTTTAGAGAAGCATTTTGGTGCCCAGAAAGCAATTAGTGGAAGTAACCACAGAATTAGGAAAGCAGGCTGGCTTGGTGTGATTAATGAGAAAGGGCAATATATGAAGGCGAAGGATGATTACCAGAGTAGACAGGAAAGAAATGATTAAAAATAGGTAGGCAGGAGAAAGTATCAAGGAAAGTTGATTTGACTGAGCTTTGCTCACTGTGAGAATTTTCTAGGTAAGTGTGAAATGGAAGACAGGAGTAGATGGGGAAGTGAGAGGAGCTAGTGAGGTTTTGACCATGATTGGTTGGATTTAGTTATTTAAAGTATGTGCCTATGGATGACCCTTTGAATCTATTTGTCACTTCCACTGTAAAATCTTAAGGTATTTGATTTAGGTCATACCTGAATGGTCCAGTGGTTTTCCCTACTTTCTTCAATTTAAGTCTGATTTTTGCATTAAGGACTTTATGATCTGAGCTACAGTCAGCTCCCAGTCTTGTTTTTGCTGACTGTATAGAGCTTCTCCATCTTTAGCTGCAAAGAATATAATCAATCTGGTTTCAGTATTGATCATCTGGTGATATCCATATGTAGAGTCATTTCTTCTGTTGGAAGAGGATGTTTGCTATGACCAGTGTGTTCTCTTGGCAAAACTATTAGCCTTTGCTGTGCTTCATTTTCATGTATGCAATTCAAGAAGCAACAGTTAGAATGGGACATGGAACAGCAGACTGGTTCCAAATAGGGAAAGGAGTACGTCAAGGCTGTATATTGTCACCCTACTTATTTAACTTATATTCAGAGTATACCATGTGAAATGCCAGGCTGGGTGAAGCATAAGCTGGAACCAAGATTTCTGGATAAATATCAATAACCTCAGATATACAGATAATACCACCTTTATTGCAGAAAGTGAAGAACTAAAGAGCCTCTTGATGAAAGTGAAAGAGGAGAGTGAAAAAGCTGGCTTAAGACTCAACATTCAAAAAATGAAGATCATGGCATTCAGTCCCATCACTTCACGGCAAACAGACGGGGAAACAATGGAAAGAGAGACAAACTTTATTTTCTTGGGCTCCAAAATCACTGCATATGGTGACTGCAGTCATGAAATTAAAAGACAATTGCTCCTTGGAAGAAAAGCTCTGACCAACCTAGAAGCACATTAAAAGGCAAAGACATTACTTTGCCAAAAAAGGTCCATCTGTTCAAAGCTATGGTTTTTCAAGTAGTTAAGTACAGATGTAAGAGTTGGACTATAAAGAAAGCTGAGTGCCGAAGAACTGATGCTTTTGAACTGTGATGTTGGAGAAGACTCTTGAGAGTCCCTTGGACTGCAAGGAGATCCAGCCAGTCCATCCTAAAGGAAATCAGTCCTGAATACTCATTGGAAGGACTGACGCTGAAGCTCCAATACTTTGGCCACCTGATGCGAAGAACTGACTCCTTGGAAAAGACCCTGATTCTGGGAAAGTTTGAAGGTAGGACAAAAAGGGGATGGCAGAGGATGAGATGGTTGGATGGCATCATCAACTGGAGGAACATGAGCCTAAGCAAGCTCTGGGAGTTGGTGATGGACAAGGAAGCCTGGCATCCTGCGGTCCTTGAGGTCACAAAGAGTCAGACATGGCCGAGTGACTGAACTGAATGGATGACCTGATGGATGATCCCAGGTCTCCAGATGTTCATCTCAGCCAGAAGGAAACTAAAGGGCTACATCAGTCCATGGCCGATGGTGCTAGGATCACCTGAGACAAGTTTGGAGAGAAAAGAGAATAGAAAGAAAATATATTACTTTTAAAACTACAGCAACAACTTGAAAGTTATTTTTGTAAATGTCAAGAGAAAAATAGCTTAACAGCTGTTCCTGCCTGTAGGAGCTGACACAAACCAACTCTCAGGAGTAATTTCTCAGGGAGAAGAACTTGCCCAACACGATGGGAGTTTACCAAATGATCAACTTTACTTTTTGAAACATTTTTGAGTCCTACAAATGAACTTGAAAGATGCTAAAGGGAAACCTCACCTAAATGGAGTTCAGTTCAGTCACTCATTTGTGTCCAACTCTTTGCCACCCCATGAATCGCAGCACGCCAGGCCTCCCTGTCCATCACCAACTCCTGGAGTTCACTCAAACTCATGTCCATTGAGTCGGTGATGCCATCCAGCCATCTCATCCTCTGTCGTCCCCTTCTCCTCCTGCCCCAATCCCTCCCAGCATCAGGGTCTTTTCCAGTGAGTCAACTCTTCGGATGAGGTGGCCAAAGTATTGGAGTTTCAGCTTCAGCATCAGTCCTTCCAATGAACACCCAGGACTGATATCCTTTAGGATGGACTGGTTGTTAGGAGCCCAGAAATGAAATCTCTCATCACGTACCATCCTAAGTCAATATAGATGCCAAGTGAAAGAGATATACATACCTAGCATCTGTGGCAGGGAATGATATTACTTTACTACCACAAACACGAAAAGAAAGATCCCCTTGCCTGGCAACAACTCAGCCAATGAGAAGCTGTCACAACTCAGTCAATGAACAGCTACCACGCTTCAAACTCCCAGTTTCCACCTATGGACTTCTTGATTATAACAGCCCCTCCCAATTTCCCCTTTTCCTACATAAAAGCATTTTTCTCTTTTTTTTAAATAGTCTTGTATGAGGTTCACCATAACTGCATGTCTTATATTGCAGTTTTTGCTGCTCCTGAAAAAATCCATTTTGCTGGTAAAATAACTGGCTCATTTATTGTTTTCAATTAATGGGACAAAACAAAAATCCTCAATTGATCTTTACAATATTGTTCTATTAATAACTTAATTATTTTAAGAAATAACAGTTCTCAGATGCAGCAAATGAGATTAGCACAAAAAGTAAAATTAACAGACACATGAGTTCACATAAAATGATTTAACACTCAGTCTTAAAAATCTCAAATCATCTATAAAAATCACATTTATAGTACATACCTGCATCACTATTTCTAATAAAGCTTCTTGGAGTATTACGCTAGATTTCAGATGGGATGATCCTGATGGTGATTTTATTCAATAGGGGCTTATAAATGTAATACCCTTATAGTCCCCATAGATCTAGAGCCAGAAGTCAGGATTTCAA